>NC_135888.1:61453133-61704937 GCF_964194155.1 Cetorhinus maximus | reverse complement strand
AACAAAATCTCCTCATCTCCCCTCTGGTTCTTTTGCCAATTATCTTAAATCCATTACCTGGACAAACTCAGCAGGTCTGGCAGCATCGGTGGAGAAGAAATCAGTTAACGTTTCGAGCCTTCATGGCCCTTCGGCAGAACTGAAGCATAGTTAGGAGAAAGGAGAAATATAAGCTGGTTTAAGGTGGGGGGTGTGGGGGGGGGGAAGAGAGAAGTTGAGGGTATGGTGATTGTGGAGATAAGCAAGCCGTGATAGGAGCAGATAATCAAAAGATGTCACAGACAAAAGGATCAAAGAGGTGTTGAAGGTGGTGACATTTGTCTAAGAAAAGTGCTAATTAAGAATGGAAGACAGGACACTCAAAGTACAGCTCTAGTGGGGGTGGGGTGGAAAAGACTAACAAGGTTTTAGTTTTAGATTTAAAAATAATGGAAATAGGTGGGGAAAGAAGAATCTATATAAATTATTGAAAAAAAAAGTGGGGGGGTGCGAGAAACGGGGTGGGGATGGGGGGAGGGGGAGTTTAAGATCTAAAGTTGTTGAATTCAATATTCAGCCCAGAAGGCTGTAAAGTGCCTAGTCGGAAGATGAGGTGCTGTTCCTCCAGTTTGCGTTGGGCTTCACTGGAACAATGCAGCAAGCCAAGGACAGACATGTGGGCAAGAGAACAGGGTGGAGTGTTAAAATGGCAAGCAACAGGGAGGTTTGGGTCTTTCTTGTGGTGAGGATGATGGGCCACCTGTGGCCAGAGCATGTTTGGAGGACATCACGGCAGGTGTCCAAAAAGCATTCAAGTGTTGGGTCACTGAACGTTTCTTGGCTTTTGGGGCCATGTCTTCACTGAAACAGTCCTGGGCTGCAAGCATTGAGAACTGTGTGCACAGCTACAGTTTAGATATGGCACCTGGAGTGAGGAAACGGTGAGGTAATGGCGTGGTGGACAATATGGCATGAAAACCCGCCATTGCAGCTAGCTGGTAAAACATCATTTTTACTCTGGCTACCGCACTTAGTGCAAATTTGGGATGATTTCACCCCTATTTTTGTGTCGTCTGCAAACTTTGCAAGACAAGCTCATACCAGCCTCCATTTTCTGCCCAGAGTTTTTTGAATATGTTGCCAACGGATAGTTGTAATTGGAGCTTTAGAAGAGTGTTTGTAGTCTCATGCAATATTTAATATTGCACAGCACAAGATGTATTTTCCACCCTTAATATCAGCAGGTACTAGTGAAACGTCAGTGAACACTCTCTAATGCCTACTGTCTTCACATTGAATCTTTTTATTGATTAGAGAAAACAATAGAAAGAGCATGGGTTTCAGATAAATTGATGCAACTACAGTCCAAATCTTAATCTTCTAATAACTTAAAACAATCTCATTTAATATTTGCTTTGAAATGGAGCTCCAGCCATCAAATAATTAAACTTGTAACTTTTGATTCAATCCTTTCCTTCAGAAAACTCAAAAGGATCCGTTCCATTTAAATTGCCTCCAGCCTTCCTCAAAAGGTTACCTTGCCAGACAAAAACAATTAGATTCTCAACATAGAACAGTGCACCAGCTGATTCACCAGGGATGAATAGAATTCATACTATTGAAACCTATTATTGTCTGACAGTGAATCAGATCTTAATCACGTGTGTAAGTCATGATTGAATGTATTGCTCTGACAGAAATTGTACTTCACAATGCCTTCAGCAGGATGCTCTGGTGTGTGATGTATGCAACAGAGGAGGCTATTATTGATGTTCTGTCTGATCTTGCTTTAGCTAAAAAAAAACTGCATTTCTATAGCAACTTTCAAGACTTCTGGATGTCCTAAAACACTTTACTACCAATGACGTACTTGATGCAATGAAATGAAATACAATTGAAATATAATGACTCACGAGGACCATTAATGAGTGTGTGGGTGGAGGTGGTAACCAACAACAGCCCCTAGCCGTGAGACTCTCATTCACAAGATGAGCTGTCACTTTGTCTTACACATGGGGCATAATTTTGCCCTTGGCGGGCGGGCTCAGCGGAGCAGGCAGGGGCGGTCGGGAAGCCGACAACTGCCTACGATCAGGAACGGACCGCAATTTCACACTGGTGGGCCAATTAAGGCCCGCCCAGCATGAAACGCGAGTGGCAGCGCCCAACGTTCAGCGCTGCATGCGCGGGGCGGGGGAGGAGTGTGAGGGTGAATTGCGCGCATGCGCGCAGGTGAATGCTTCATAATCTCCCTGAGAAACAGAGCTGCCTCAGGGAGATGCAGTGTTGTTAAAAAAAGAAAATGAAGAAAATAAAAATGAAATAAAACATGTCCCCTCATCTGTCATATGAGCAGGGGCATGTTAGTAATTCAATTTTAAAACTTTAATTTTATTTTTATTTGCTTTTGGAAAACTCATCCCGCCCGAGGATGAGGTTTCCAAAAAAAAATGCAACGGCTGCTTGGCCTTTTTGCCTGCCCACCAACCGTTAGGTTGGATGGGAAACAAAAAATGTAAGTTAATTGATTACTTAATGGCCTTAACTAGGCCTTTTACTTGTCAGTAGGCACGCTGCCAACTCTGGCATCCGCCTGCCAACCAAACTATCGCGCAACTGTGTGTTGATGTTGGCATACTCGGCCGACATCAACGCGCGTCATTTCACGCTCGAGCGGGTCAGGCGCACGCCCGCCCACCGAGCGAAAATTTCTGCCCTTGGTCCCTAAAGGTGTCAGCCTTGGTTCAGTGGTAGCACTCTCTAAGGCAAAATGTTATGGGTTCAAGCACACCAGGCACTTGAGTGCCTAATCCAGGCTGACACTCCAGTGCAGTGCTAACAGAGTGCTGCGTTGTCAGAGGTACCATCTTTAAGATGGGGTGTTAAATGGAAACTCCATCTTACACTCAGGTGGATGTAACAGATTCCTCAGTATTTTTTTAAAGCAACAGCTAGATGTTCTGGTGCCTTGGTCAATATTTATCCCTCAGCCAACATTAATAAAGCAGATTTCTGATCATTTATTTAATTGTGCTTTGTGTGATATTGCTGTGCACAAATTAGCTGCCACATTTCCTACATCACGGCAATGACTATATTTCAAAAGCACTTCATTGGCTGTAAAGCACATTAGGACATTACTGGGTTATCAAGGGTGCTGTATAAATGCAGTCATTCTCTCAAGGAGAAAATTGGAGGGAAACATTTAGTAAGATAATCATTATTATAATCAGTTTAATAGTTTTCTGCAATATTTCAATACTGCTGCTAGGGCTATAGTGTGATGGTCAAAGGGAAAGTCATAATGAAGACACAGCATTTTAGGGGCTTATCTTCTGCCATTAATACCGAAGGTCAGTATCTCAATACTGCTCTAAACCCTGCCCTGTGCTTTTTAGAAAATATTAATTCTTGCGATGTAAGCATCACTGACAAAACCAGCATCTATTGCTCAACCTGAGTTGTCCTTGAGAAGGCAGTAGTGAGCCTTCTATATGAACTGCTGCAGTCTGCATGGCGAAGGTGCTCCCACAGTGCTGGCAAGTAGGGAGTTCCAGGATTTTGAGCCAACGATAATGAAAGAACAACAATATAGTCCAAACTTTGGATGGTGTGTAGCTTCTAGGGAAATCTGGAGGTGCTGGGTTTGCATTCATCTGTTGTCCTTGTCTTTCTAGATGGTACAGGTTGTGATTTTGGGTTGCTGGTTGGCTGAAGAAAGGGCTGTTTTCCCTTTCTATCTTACCTTTTGACATTCAATGGAGACAAATATCTCAAGATGCATCACAGATGTACAATAAAAATGCGGCAGGCCAAAGAAGGAGCTATTAAGAAGGTGTCTAAAAGCTTGGTCAAAGAGGAGGGTAGAAAGAACAGCCTTGGGGGGAGACTAGATGGAGAGGCTTAGAAGTTTAGGGAGGGAATTCCAGAACGTAGGGACCAGATATTAGAAGTCATGACCGCCAAACACAGGCCAAAGGGATTTTTGGATTTCAGAGTTGGCCAAAAACAGAATTCTCGGAGGGTTTAAGGCTGTTTTGTTGCTAGGGATCTGCAGTTGATGGCTCCTAATTGGCAGCTTCCAACCTCTCTGACCTATTAAGAATGGCAGGTAGACACCCGATGCTGCCAGCACAGTCAGAGGACCAACTGGATCTAGACTCTTGGCAGCCCCACTCAGGGAGGTTACTGCTGAGTCAGGCCGAGGAAAGCAAGGGTTCCTCCAGATCCCTCAGAATGGAGGGAAATCCCTCCAGAGGAGACATTTAGGTTGTGGGTCCTGTCTTCCCTTCCCACACTCCTGTCCTTGCGGCAGGGAGCCTCTGACTCTGATGCCCCAGAGCCCTCCCTCACCACCGCACTCCCACCAACCTGATCCCAGCTTGCCGCAGGAAGGATTTAATTGAGCTGGCAGTCTCCATTCACAGTGAGAGTGTCCTCTACCAGCAGCAAAATGTCAGCCAGGCCATAAAATTGTCCCTAATTGGGCCCTTAACCAGCCTAACTGGCTACCCACTTCTGCAGGGTGCACACCCAATCTGCTTCCCAGCCCACACTTGGGAAAGTTTCCCACCACCAACACCCCCCCAACCCCCCCAGCCCCCACCTCCAAGCTCATCATCACAAAGCTGGGAAAATTTGATCTTGTCTCCTAAGCCAAATGCTCCTAATGCTCCAATTTGACCCTACCAGGCAAGGACAAGCCATGGCTCATTTTATCATTGTGTATTTGTTAAATGACTGGACTAACAATCCAGAGTTCAATTCCATCTATGGCAGTTTGTTTCAGAACTTCAGTTCTGTCGAAGGGTCATGTTGGACTCGAAACGTCAACTCTTTCCTTCTCCACCGATGCTGCCAGACCTGCTGGGTTTTTCCAGGTAATTCTGTTTTTGTTTTGGATTTCCAGCATCCGCAGTAGCTTTTTGTTTTTATATCTGAGATGTATGTGACTATTTTCACTCCAATGTGGTTGACTCTGCCCTCGCTAACCATTCGGTTATATGAAACACAGCACACCTTAAGGACTGCAGTGGTTTTGAAAGAATGCCCATTATCATCTTCTCAAAGCAACTAGGGATGAGTAATAAGTTCTGTCATTCCATGTAACATCTATGTTCAGAGGATTTATTTTTAAGCAATTCTCCATGGTGTGCTCCTCCTGAAACCCCATCACTTGTCCCCATGCCCCTTTGCCTTCGACAGCAAGCTGACAGGTGATATGTACGTCACTGGCAATGCCACATTTATTGCTCATCCCCAGCTGCCCTGAGACAGTACAGCTGGGCCAGCTTCTTAAATTTCTAACATCCTTGTGGAGCAAATACTCCAACAATGACATTAAGGAAGAAAGACTTGCACTTATATAGGGCTTTTCATGACCACCGGACATGTCAAAGTGCTTTATAGCCAATAATGTACTTATTTGAAGTGTAATCACTTGTGTAATGTAGGGAACATGGCAGTCAATTCCCACAAACAGCAGTGTGAAAATAACCAGTTAATCTGTTTTGGTGATGTTGTTTGAGGGATAAGTATTAGCCAGGGCACTGGGGATAACTGCCCTGCTCTTCTTCAAAATAGTGCCATTGGATCCTTTACATACGCCCAAGCAAGCAGGGGCCTAATGTCTCACCTAAAGGACAACACGTCCGACAGTGCAGCATTACTTCACTGGAGTATCAGCCTTGATTTTTATGCTTAGGACTTAGAACCTTGCAACTCAGAGGTAAAAACACTGCCAAGGACCCACAACTGATTTTGGTTTAAGAGCTCCAAGTGCAAATTGTAGGGTTTCATTGAGACAAATTTTTACCTGGAGGAGCACAGGGTTTGGGTGCAGATCCAGGTGAGAGGGTTAAAACTGGCAAAAATGTCAGCACATGGGGAAGCTGACTTAATCTCATCGACTTCCATGTCTAATTTAAGGGTGTTAGTCACCTCGCCTGCAACCATCAGGAGAGAGGCGGGTTGCCTACTAACAAATTCTAATTGCGCAGTTAAATGATATTTCAACACATTTTCAAGTTTAATATTGGGATTTTGGGTTTCTTCCTCAAAGTTGCCAGAGCAAACATGTGGGAGATCAGCAACAATTGACGGGGGATGAATGAAACTCATGGAAATACTGCAATGAATATTCAGTACTCCAAGCTGTTTTTGGTCTAAAGAGTTTGTTCACTTTTACCAAGAACTTACTTTGAAGAATTTCTCATTCACATCAGGGTGGATGCAGCTAAGGCTGCTTTAAGGCCCTTGGGTGGGAATGGTAACACTGTGGTAATGTTACTGGCTTTGTAATTCAGTGGCTTAGAATAACACTCTGGTGACATGAGTTCAAATCCTATAATGGTGGCTGAGGGAAATTCAATTCAATTAGCAAAATAAATCTAGAATTTAAAACCGATCCTAATGGATTGTCATAACTGCCTTTCTGGTTCAATGATGACTGTGGTAATCTGACGTGCAATACATCTTTAAGAGAATGTGAGCAGATTGACCATATTACTATATTACCCAATTGCTGTGTAGCATGGGCTGCAATGTTAATCAGTAGTTTAGAATAGGGTCTGGTTGGAGAAGCGCACATGTTTAAGTTCTGTGACTTGTGTTAATTAACAGCATGTGCTTCATCTTACATTGGTCTCTGCATCTGCAGTATATTGTTTGCCAACTCACCCATGGGTAGATAGGCGTGCAACCGTGTTCGTGAGCAAAGTGACCCGACAGAAGGAAGATAGCAACCAGTCGATGACACCAAAGAAAGCCACAAAAATTCCACTGAAGTGAATCAGCCATGCCATGCAGGCCGATTGTAAGTTCAGCCCTCGCCATTGTCGCCGAAGTTATTTCCCTCCATTATGCCACAGTTTGGTCACATTGAAACATTTGATCAGACCACTCGATGACTGGTCACATAATGTTGAATGCCTCACATTCTTCTTTTTGGCCAATGACACATCGGGGGAAGAGAAGAGGCAAGCAATCCTCTTACCGACATGTGGCAGTAAAACACGTGGCCTAATGCGCAGTCCAACGACACCCAACACCCCAGATTCCAAGAGCTTTGATGAGTTGGTAAATCTTGTGAAAGGCCACTTTTAGCCGAAATCCTCGGTAACAACGCAACGTTTTAAATTCAATTCGAGGTGTCATGCCCCTGGAGAGACAGTCACTTGCTGAATAGCAGCACTGAAACAACTGACAGAGTACTGTGAGGGACGTCAATCAACGACATGTTAAGAGACCGATTAGTGTGTGTGATTAACAAAGACGCTATTCAAAAAAGTTGTTGTCAGGAATGCACTTAGACTTCAGCAAGGCGCTGGAGTTGGCGAGCACAAAAAGGCGCCATCCTTCACGTCAGGAGGGAAGCACCAGCTAGAAATGGTGCGAAGCGCAGGGCTCCGGGGAAAGGCAGGAAACAGCCACCATTAACAGACCAGCAAAAAACAATGGTTTAACAGAGAAAACCCACATTAGCAACAGCAGAAATGAAGCCAGACAGCCTACAAATGATTGACAATTTAAAAGAATTGAGTGTTTCTACTGCTATCATAATGGGCACATTATGCAATAATGTAAAGACAGATTGAGACAAAATTTTAAACAAAAAATAGAAATCGTGAAATCCACATAATAGAGGAACCAGAAGAAACAGAGTCAGACACTTACTCACTACACAACTTAAAAATGGGTAAAACAGAGCCAATCTACATGACAGTGGAAGTCAATGGAAAACCCATCTGAATGGAGGTGGATACAGGGGCATCTAGGGGAACATACGTTCAAATATCTGAGTGAAGGAAGCCACTCACTAAATCGGAAAAATTCAGATGCTAAATTAAAGATGTATTCTGGTGAAGACATACAAGAGGTATATGCAAGGTTCCAGTACAGTATGGAAGCCAGACTGTTAACTTACCCCTGATAGTGGTAGCAAGGGAGGGTCCAAGTTTACTTGGTCGAAACTGGCTTAAGGATATAAAGTTGGAGTGGACTGAGATTTTTCAACTCAGAATGAAAGATCTGCAAGAATTATTACAGACATATGCCTCTGTATTCAGGGAAGAGCTCGGGAAGATTCAGAGGCTGCAAGCTAAATCCATGTGGATCCTGGGGCAACCCCGAGATTCTTGAAGGCAAGGCCAGTCCCCTATGTATTACGAGAAAAAGTTGTTGTTGAATTAGACAGGCTGGAACGGTTGGGAGTCTTACAGCCTGTACAATTTTCTGAATGGGCAGTGCCCATAGTTCCAGTACTAATGCCTGACCAGAGTTGCGAAGATGCAGGGACTACAAGTTGACCGTTAACAAAGTGGCCAGACTTGATGGGCATCCTATACCAAGAACTGATCAATTGTACTCCAAGCTGACAGGGGAAACCATATATATGCAGCTTGACATGAGCCACGCTTACCAGCAAGTGGAGCTCGAAAAGGCCTCTTGGGATTTTGTGACTATCAACACACATAGGAGGTTATACCAGTATACCAGGTTACCCTTCAGAGTCTCATCGATTGTTCCATTTTCCAACGGATAATGGAAAATTTACTTCAAGAGCTGCCCCATGTGGTGGTTTATCTTGATGATGTCCTAGTAACAGGACTAACTAATGAAGAGTACCTGGCTAACTTGGGAGAGTTATTGAAGCATTTCTTACAAGCCGGAGTAAGCTTGAAAAGGGAAAAATATGTCTCCCAAGCAAAAGAAGTGATTTACCTGGGTCATAGGGTCGAATGGCAGGGCCTTCACCCAGTAGGAGACAAGGTGAGAGCTATTCGTGAGGCACCAGCACCGAAAAACGCCTCAGAACTCAAATCCTTCTTGGGAATGGTTAACTACTATGGGTGTTTTCTCACAAATTGATCAACAGTACTGGCTCCATTTTACGGATTACTCAATAAAAATTAAAAATGGACTTGGCAAAATCCGCAACAACAGACTTTTACGACAGTAAAGCAGTTGCTACATTGATCGGCCCTGTTAGTACATTTCAACGCAAAGAAAGAATTAATTTTAACCTGTGGTGCATCCCTTGTAGAGTAGGGGCAGTACTCTCCCATTGGATGGCGGATGACTCCGAATGGGCCATTGGTTATGTCTCAAGAACACTCAGTGTGGCAGAATGAAGATACTCACAAATAGAGAAAGAAGGCTTATCCATTGTATTTGGTGTTAAGAAGTTCCACAAGTACATCCATGATCACCACTTCACCATTGTATCCAATCACAAGCCACTACTAGGCTTGTTTGGAGAAGATAAGCCAATAACCCCAAATGCCTTGGTAAGCATCCAAAGCTGCTTACAAATACACTTTTATCCATCGGCCGGGGAGCAAGGTTGAAAATGCCAATGCACTGAGCCGATTACCTCTGAAAGACAGCAATGTGAACGTCCCCATCGCTCAAGAACGTGTCTTGTTATTAAACTCTCTGGATTCATCACCAGTACGCGCCAGACAAATAAGAGAGTTGGCAGACCAAGAGATGAGATCACCCATATCTGCTGCCAACATAGACAGATTGCATCAGAATTTTGCAATACACGGTTACCAGAGATAATAGTGTCTGATAATGGAACGACATTCACCAGCGGGGAATTGCAAAGATTTACAAGTCTCAATGGCATGACACATGTTAAGACCTCACCATACCACTCTGCATCCAAGAGGGCAGTCCAGACCTTCAAGGCTGGAATGAATAAACTGGATGGAGACTCCATAGTAACTAAATTATCACGTTTCCTGCTCAGCTACAGGACTACACCACACACGGCCACTGGTATTTCCCCCACAGAGTTATTAATGCAGAGACGTCTCAGGACACGTTTGAGTCTCATCAGGCCGATTTTAAGGGGGAGAGTAGAGAGAAGTCAGGAGGCCCAGAAAAATGAACATGATTACCACAGTTATGAAAGAAACTTCACTGTCAGAGACACAGTTTATGCAAAGAACTTTGGAGATGGGCCCAAATGGCCATCAGGCGAAGTCAGTGCAGTGACAGGACCCCTTTCCTATCACATATTGGTCGAAAGTCAGGTAATTAGGAGACACATCGATCACCTCAGGAAAGGGAAACAGATCTACAAGAAAAGATGTGCCAAGCATTCCCATTGGAGTCTACACTACCTGTGGAAGGAACTCCTCTTGCTTTGGAAGTGCTTGTAGGATCCGCTGAGCCTGAGAGAGTTGAAGAGACAAACTTACAGGTTCTTACTAGGGAGCCTAGTGGACAGATGACTCCTGAGAGGGAGGCCTCGGATAAACCATCCACAGTCGTAAAATTACGACATTCGACATATTTGAAGAAGCCTCCAGAGAGACTGAATTTGTAAATAGTTCATTTATGTAAATAGCTGATATATTGTAAAGATTATAAATTGTACTTTTGAGTAAAGGGGGAGGGATGTGGTAATCTGAGATGCAATACACCTTTAAGAGAATGTGAGCAGATTGACCACGTGACTGTATCACCCAATTGCTGTGTAGCATGGGCCACAATGTTAATCAATAGTTTAGAACAGGGTCTGGTTGGAGAGGCACACATTGTGTTAGTGCTCTGTTACTTGTGTTAATAAACAGCCTGTGCTTCATCTTATATTGGTCCCTGCGTCTGCAGTATATTATTTGCCAATTCACCTACCGGTAAATAGGTGTCCAATCTTGTTCGCGAGCAAAGCGACCTGACAGAAGGAGCATAACAATGACATTTAGGGAAGAAAATCTTCCATCCTTATGCTGGTTGGCCAACATGTGACTTCAGACCCACAGAGGTACAGTTGACTCTTAAGTCCCCTCTGAAATGAAATAAGAATCTCTGTTGGTGTAACCACACCACAAGGACTGCAGTGGCTCAGGAAGATGGTTCAGTACTATCTTCTCAAGGGCAATGAGGGATGGGCATTAAATACTGGCCTTGCTAGGGATGTTCACATCCATGTATGAATAAAAAAACCCCAACAGTGCGAGTCTTCTGTTCAGAGACCTGTAACTGGGCAGCAGAGAGGGGCAGCTCACAGGAGGCACTACCTGTGACACAATGGGAACAGGCAGGTGTTGAGTTTCCTTGACATGTTTGAACAGCAATGTCTCAGGATGTCAGATCAGGAGGTGGGAGATATCTGTAGCTTGCTAGAAAAAGACCTGTTGCTTGCTGGACCTGTTGGTCATGCATTACCAGAGGCTTTCAAAGTGACTACCGCCCTCAACATTTTGCCAGAGGATCTTACCAGGGATTTGTTGGAGACTTATCCAGGATCTTCCAGAAATGCATAAGGCACGTGACTAATGATTTGTTTGCTAGAACCAATAATTATGCCAGCTTAGCTTGTGATGATGCCAGTTAGAATGAATGGGCACTCAGGTTTATGTCTCTGGCTGGCTGGCTTTCCACAGGTACAGGGTGTCATCAACTGAACAGACTGAACTGGTAATTCAGGCATTCCAGGGGTGTTTGCCCACTTAATCAATGTGCAACTGGTGGGCTGCCAAAATGATATCTCTACAGGTGTGTGCCAGATTCCAGGGAACTGTCATGGTGCTTTCATCCTCTGGAAGTCCAAATTCCTGATGTCTTCAGACCTGCAAGCAAGTTTAAGAAATGGCTGCTTGGAGACAAGGGATACCCAGTTCAAATTTTGTTGATGACACCCATCAGAAACCAGACCAATGAAGTCCAATATTGACAATAAATGTTATACAACCACCAGATCTGTGATTGGTCAAGCCATTGGCATGCTGAAGCTGCACTTCAGGTGCTGGGACAAATCTAGGTCTGGCCTTCAGCACCCACCAGCCACTGTCTCCAGACTAGTTATGGTATGCTGTACTCTGCGCATTGCACTGCAGTGAGGTTTTGGAACTGCAAGAGGAACAAGATGCAGAAACTGGTGCCTCCTTGGATGATTTGGAAGGGGAAGAAGAGAAGGAGGAAGACAAGCAGGAGGAAGGCCTTGAGGGTAATGCTCCCCAGCTATTGCCCAAGATTCCAGGAATGCTCTTATCAATGCATGATTCACTTTGGTTGCACCAATGGACACATGTTACAAGCATTGCAATGGCCAATCTTCTACCTTCTCCTCTCCATGCCACTTATGCAAAGCAGTTCCGCAAACAGCCAGCCTTGTCTTGAACATCCTCCCATTGGTTCCCAGCAATTCATGTCTTCTCTTTTATCAACAAGTTAAAAGGTGACTTTTAGAGTTGACAGGATGGGAAAGTGGTCCAAAATAATATTTATGTGACCAGGTTGAAGAACAGAAATGTAACAACACAACATTTTCTCAGATATCCATGTGAATATTTTTGTGTAACTAGAAAACCTCAGTCTTCCTTTGCCTCCCACTCCTACATGGTACAACCCCTGTAGACTGAGCCGAGGTAGAGACAGGTTGATCAGATCCCTGCTGCGACTGCTGAGGTGCTCTTGGCTAGCATCTTCTGGGTTTTGGAGCTCAATCCTCATAAAAGACTGCTCCACCTGCACCTGTGCAGGGATAGACTCGGTCATTGGAACAGGAGGCAGCACTTAGACTGCTTAGTATCCGGGGGTGTTGCGCAGACAACTGGTGTCAGACTTTGAGTAGAGTCCTCAATTCCTTCACACTTTTCACCCCCACCCCTCCCACAGCCTAGCCACATTTCAATGTGACCATTGTGCTGGACTGCAGTTTGCTGCAGACAAGTGCAGCCCTATAAGGTCAAGGTTAAGTTATTGTATTTAAGGTAGCAGACATGCTGTCATCCAAAGGCTGCATAGTCCTGGTCAAGGCCTGCATGGATTCAATTGATATCCACATTTGATGTTCCCTGGAGCTGGCCACCCTCTGCATACAGGAAGAAATCATCACAATACAATATCCTACAACAAGAACCCATTCATTTTGAGGCAGACTCTTTGACTCTCTCTGCAATTGTGGTCCGTGTGCTTGAGAGGCTTGTCAGTGCATTGCGCATTGACTGCTGCTGCTCAATGATTCTCCTTTCCCTCGATGGCCCCCAGGATGCAGCATCTCTGTTCAGCTGAGCTGAGCTAGGGGTGGGCTGCAATCTCCAGCATGGACTCCCCACTGCTATCCCTGCCAACTCCATCTGTTCATAATGAAAACAGAAGATGCTGGAAATACTCAGCAGGTCAGGCAACGTCTGTGGAGAGAAACAGAGCTAATGTTGCAGGTCAATGACCTTTCATGATGAAAGGTCACAGAGCGGAAACTTTAAATCTGTTTTTCTCTCTCCACAGATGCTGGCTGACCTGTTGATTATTTCCGGCATTTTCTGTTTATTTATCCAATTTCCAGCATCTGCTGTATTTTGTTTTGGTTTCAATCTGTTTGTGCTCACTTGTGAACTGTGAGTCATCAGATGAGAGCCTAATTATCAAGTTGATGTAATCCCACTGAAGTGTAAGGATCTGCTGGCATATGTGAGTCCTGAGACAGTGCATCCACAGAAGGAGTCAGCTCCTCTGAAAAACCATCATCAGCGACCCCCACTGACTTCTGCCTCGTGCTTGAATGCCTTTCTGAGATAAAAGGCATTAATTATTTCTGACAGGGTCAAAATATGTTGCAAGTTATCATTAAAAAAATGGTAATTTTTCACTTACTGTTGAAATCAAGTCTGCATGACTGAATGTCGCACGTCATGTATTTAAATGTACCGCTGTAGCTCCCCATATCTGATGGCCAGAGATGCCAAAACATCACCGATGTTAAAATTGTGATCCTTCTTTTCAAATCCCTCCATGGCCTCACCTCTCTAACGCTATAATTGCCTCCAGCCCCACAGCCCTCTGGGATACCTGTGCTCCTCTAATTCTGGCCTCTTTAGCATCCCCAATTTTAATTGCTCCACCATTGTTGGTCGTGTTTTCAGCTACCTAGTTCCTAAACACTTGAATCCCCTCCCGAAACCTCTCTGTCTCTCCACCCACCTGCTTCCTCCTTCAAGACACTCCTTAAAACCTTTGAACAATCTATTGGCCATCTGTCTTAATCTCCTGGTATAGCTTGCTGTCATTTTTTAGTTTTATAATGTCATTGTGAAGTAGCTTGGCACCTTTTATCACCTCAAAGGTGCTATGTGATATAAGTTGCTGCTGTTGATTTCCAATGCCTCCTTCTCTGCACTTGTAAGTTGGAAAATGCGTAGAAGGCCGCTTCCAGCTCACTCCTTTGTTTTCCATGCTCCCTTCCCCTGCAATGGAGGATGGAACAGGATGAGTGCAATGACATGTGTCACCTGATGGATGGAGTGCCTTTGTGTGAGGCTGACTGTGAGGGAGAGGTATAAAACTGCACAAGGATGCAGGTGGGTGGGAGGGCATGCGATGGTTAGATAGGCGGGGCTGTGGGGATGTGCATAAAATGAGAAGGATGGGTGGGGCACGCCAGCTAAGTGGGTGTAAGGGATGAGTTTGAGGATGAAATCGGCTTGAGATGGCGGAGTAAAGGGTGATATGCACAACAAAATGGAGGTGAATGTATAACTGTACTCACCCCTATGACCTGCATGCCATTAAACTACTTCCTGTGCTAATTTCAAGAGACGGGCACTACAGTCCTGTTGCTGACCTCCTCTGCCTTCATGGTGTCAGTAGTGTGTTTCTTCCTCATATTTCTGGGGAATAGTGCCTCTGTAACTCCTCCTACCCCCAGTAGCACATTAAGGAAGTTGCTAAAGCTGGGGGCAGTGTTGAACATTCTGATTCCATACTGAGAGCTCTTTCTTTGTTCTTCTAAATCCCAACTCCTCCAAATTCCATTTTTGGATTAGCTTTTCCAATACTGGAAATACTGGAATCACATCATGTGGGTCTTCACAATGCCTGTCTGCTGCTGATTGGATGGGAAACCTGGAAGTTGACTGGAGGTGGCTGTGTTAAGAAGCGACAGACAAACATGCTGAACGTACTCTGGTTTTCCACCCAACATCGGACACCCCCACTACCAAAGCACCTCCAAATAAATATTGGGGTCACTGTCTCTACAATTGCATTTACTTGCCATAGAGGGAGTGAAATGGAGGTTCGCCAGGCTAATTCCTGAGATGGTGGGATTGTCTTATGAGGTGAAATTGAGGAAACTGGGCCTGTATTCTCTAGAGTTCTGAAGAATGAGAGATGATCTCATTGAGACTTACAAAATCCTGCAGGGGGTGAGAGGGTGGATGCAGGAAAGATGATTCCCCTGGCTGGTGAGTCTAGAACCAGGGGGCACAGCCTTAGAATAAGGAGTAGGTCATTTAAGACTGAGATGAGGAGGAATTTCTTCACTCAGAGGGTGCTGAATCTCTGGAATTCTCTAGCCCATAGGACTGTGGATGCTCAGTCATTGAGTGTGTTCAGGACTGAGATTTCTGGAAACTAATGACATCAAGGGATATGGAGATAGTGCAGGAAGGTGGCGAACAGGTAGATGATCAGCCATGATCTAATCGAATGGCAGAGCAGGCTTGACAGACCGAATGGCCTACTCCTGTTCCTATGATCCTATGTTCCTATGATTGTCAGTACACCTATCTTTAATGTTCCTAACCTCCTCTTTTTCCTTATCATTCTTTAGTTTCTCCCCTAGCTCCTGCCATTCTGCTCCAAATTCATTGTTTCTACCTCCTGTTTCCTTGATATTCTTCCCACTCAGGAAAGAGTTGCCAACCTTCCAGTATTGTCCTCGAACCTCCAGAAATTAAAGATTAATTCCATGGATACTTCTGTGAGCAACCGGGATAAAAACCCACGAGGGAAATGAAAACAAACCTGTTTGCGTTTTTGTTTTTCTTTGAAAATGTTCATTTATTAGTTACAAAAAAATAATGCAAATGGTGAAAAATGAATGTTTGACCACCAGTCAAGAGTCATCCAATCAGGTAACAAAGAGTTTATTAATTTTCTAGCCAGTGTGGGAAGGCAGTGGCCTCCAAGGATAGACGTCTTAGGCAACTGATCACAGGAGTGGATGGATGGATGGTTGGAGGTGGGCAGTCCTGTGATGAAACATCCAGGATGGTTGGAGGTGGGCAGTCCTGTGATGAAACATCCAGGATGGTTGGAGGTGGGCAGTCCTGTGATGAAACATCCAGGAATATGTCGAATCAGAGTCAGCAACTCTACCAAATAACTTCAGCTGGCTTCCATGATTGCCAACACTATAAATTGGTCTCTTTGCTCAGGGAGTGACTTCAACCATCCATTCTTTCCAATTGTTACTCTATCCTGAGTAGATTTGCAATGATTTATGTTGGCGTATGTTTACGATGATTTGTACTGAGGTATATTTATGATGACCCCTGCTGGGGTATATTTATGATGACCCCTGCTGGGGTATATTTACGATGATTCTTGTTAGTGTACATTTATGATGAGCTGTGTTGGGATTTACTTACAATGATTCATGTAGGGGTATACTAATGAAAACTCATGTTGGGGTATATTTACAATGATTTGTGTTCTGGTATATTTATGGTGAGTCACGTTGGGGTATATTTACGTTGATTTTTGTTGGTGTATATTTACAATGATTTGTGTCGGTGTGTATTTACGATGATTTGTGTCAAGGTATATTTATGATTATACATGTTGGAATTTATTTACAAGGTTTTGTGTTGAGGTATATTTAAAGGGCAGAATTTTACCCTTGGCAGGGATGTTCGGCGGGGACGGGCAGGGACAGTTGGGAAGCTGACCGCCGGCTGCGATCGGCAGCGCACTACAATTTTACACGGATGGGCCAATTAAGGCCCGCTCAGCGTGAGGCGTGGCCTTTGAATGAGCGCAAAGGGAGGGCGGTGGCTTAATGTCCAGCAGGTCCAATGGCGACCTGGCGGCTGATTCAGACGTAGCCTCGGCAGCCCCTGGAAGGCTGCCACTGAAGGACGCGGAAGTCCTGTGCATGGATACCATAGCAAGTGGACACGGCAGGCGGGAGGGCAGGTCGGTGGGGCAGTCGGACCCACGTTTCTCAGATGAGTGCCTTGCTGTCCTCCTGGAGGAGGTGGCAGTGGGGTGAAAAACCCTTGTCCTGAGGGACGGGAGGAGGAGCCCCCCCACCTCACCAAAAAGGTCTGGGAGGAGCTGGCAGCCAGGGTCAGCAGCCACGACGTGGTGAGACGCATGTGGGTCCAGTGCTGAAAGCACTTTAACAAGCTCCTGCGATCAGGAAGGTTGAGTGCCGTGTTGGTATGGGTTACTCTGCAGAAAAGTTAACAGCTGCCCATCCCCCCCATGGACCTCAGAGGTGTTAGAGTGTGAGTGGCAAATGTCACTGAGGCCGGAGCTGGCCAAGGGGGTGAGCCCTGGCTGCTTGGACTGAGCGCCTTGTGGCTCCAGGGTCACGAATCGGCTGAGCCCTGCAAGGTGCTCCTCAGGTGGGATTGGCCAGGCTGCAATGGTGCTGCAGGTAGAGAGTGGACTCATCAACGCTCCTCTGCCCTTTCAGGAGAAAACATTCCATAACAATGCAGAGAGGTCATGGACTGGCGCAGGACCCCACACCTCCTCATCCTCATACGCTACGAGCAGGAGGCCCTGGAGCTGGAGGGGCTCCATGCACCTCAGTCAAGTGGCCGTGGAGAGGTTGGGGTGCCAGAGGGAGGTAAAAGTGCAGTGCACTGAGGTGACATTGTGGCTTTTTGCAACCATTGCAGTGTAGTGTGTATATTGATGTGAGCCTCGAACCTGGAATGCCCATTGATAGTGGAAAGACGAGGGCACCATGATGCAGGTCTCTATCTCATCAGGGTGCCAGGCATGCACACTCACAGCTTAATGACTTAAACTAATGACATGTCCTTCTTCCCCATTTTAGGCTCACCAGCAGCCCTTCATTGTGAGGAGCCTGAAGGCCCACCCCTGACCCCTGAGGACCACTGTACTCACCACACACCAGCATCACACCCTCTCTGTCAAGCAGGTATTAGCACAGATACCAGCACCTCGGTGGGCATAAGATCAGCGGCTAGTATCGCGGTGCACATTGGTGAGGGCACTTCACGCTCACTTGAGGTGCAGGCAGAGGCAGAGAGTGCCCAGGACGCCAGCGGCCGGAGGGCAGCTGAGGACCAGGAACATGCTCAGTCGGTGTCTGATGATGAGCCTCTGGAGTCGTCCCTGAGGCAACAGATGCTGGATGTCCAGCAGGGTGTGCGGGAGGATCTGGAGGAGATACATGAGGAATGTGTGCCATGGTGTCCATTGTGGAGGAGTCCATGCAGAGCAGGGTAATGCAATGACCCTCATGGCCGAGTGCACTGCCCCTTCCATGGAGAGAGTGGCGACTCTCATGGAGAAGCTCCTCCAGGGACTCAATCAGGGGTTCCTGGGGATGCACTCGGACCTGCAAGCCCTTGTACTAGCAATGACCTCAGGAAGTCAGTGTCAGTGTGGGAGATGGATTGGGCACCCAATATCCCAGTTAGGTGCCCATCCATCAATGGTGTGCAGGGGGGTCCAGATCAACCTCACGGTGACGCATGAGCTGCCTGCCGTCTCTGTGGGCTCCTCTCAGGGCACTCAGGTTGATGGCAGCAGTTACTTTGCCCTCCTGCCAGTGACCATGGCATCTGATGAGGCTGTGGTGACTGGGGAGATGCCAGCCGTGGCACTGGCTGCTCCCTCCCAGGTGGGGCCAGCACAGGCTCCACGTGCCAGAGGATGCCCGCCAAGGCCATCCAGGCCAACAGGACAGCAGAGTCAGCAGGCTGTCTCCAATGCCGGTGCCAGCGAGGAGGAAGCACCTAGACGTAGCTCTCGCAAAAAAATCTTAAAGCACCTTAAACATAACACGGCCTGATTACGGATGATATTTGTTTCCCCCATTTTTCTGTTATTTTTTTAATGGTGTGATGGAAAACACCTGCCAATGTTAATTTCTGCAATGTTTGTCACTCAGCAGTAAATGAGATTTATCTTTGCAACTGTCCTCTGGATGCTTGCTTTGTTCTGTGGGTGCAGGGTGGGCCTTGATGTTATGATGGACGTGTGACTCCTTAAATTTTATTGCAATGGAACATAGTGCATGTTGTTAACCAAAGAACTGGTCCTGTCAGGCATCGAGTATGGAGCTTGCAGCCCTGGCATATGGTGGTGGTTCTTATTTGGTAGGCTAGCTGAAGGAGCGCTGGATTAAAGCATCCCAGCTGTCCCTGCCTCCCTGGAGGTTGCCCAGGTCTGCGTCTATCCCCTCAGCTTTCTCCTGACCATGCTCGTCCACGGACTCACTGCTGGACTCATCGTCTGCTGCCAGAGCAGCTGCGTCAAGACCTTCTTCCTCCACTGTGTCCCCCCTTTCCAGCGCCAGATTGTGCAACCACTGTCAGTGACACACAATCTGGGGGTTATTGCGGCCCCTGAATGGTCCAGTCATCCGAAGCGCATCTTGAGAAGATCGATGGTTCTCTCTACCACATCACTTGTGGAGGTGTGGCTCCTATTGTACCGCTGCTCAGCCTCTGTTCTTGGATGGCGGAGAGGCGTCATGAGCCACCTTTTGAGGAGATAGCCCTTGTCACCCAGCAGCCAGCCATCCAGTCAGGCTGGAGCACTGAAGAGCCCCGGTACCTGGGAGTGTCTGAGGGTGTAGGCATCATGGGAGCTGGCAGGGTACCTTGCACAGACTTGTAAAATCTGCATCCTGTGATCACAAACTATCTGCACATTCATGGAGTGGAAGCCCTTCCTGTTGACGAAGGCACCTGGCTCACCCACTGGCGCCTTGATGGCCACATGTGTGCAGTCGATGGCACCCTGGACACGGGGGAAGCCAGCAATCGCTGCACAGCCTCTGGCTCGCTCTGCCTGGTTGGCCTTGTCCATATGGTAGTGAATGAAAGTCAATACCCGCCTGAACAGAGCTTCTGTCACCAGTTTGATGTAACTGTGGACAGCTGATTGGGAGACTCCACACACATACCCCACTGAGCCCTGGAAAGAGCCGGAGGCATAGAAGTTGAGGGCCACTGTGACCTTCAGAGCCACTGGCATGGGGTGTCCACCCATACAGTCAGAGCTGATCTCAGAGCCAATCCTCTGACAGATGGAGGTCACGGTCTCCCTTGAGAGACGGAGCCTCCTTCAACATTGCACCTCAGACATATTGAGGTAGCTGCATTGCCACCTGTAGCAGGATAGTGGTGCCTTCTGCGGCCCCTTCCGCCTTGGCCTTCCTGATGGCCCTGGGCTCCTTGTGCCTGCGCCTCTCCTCCTACAGGTCACTCCCCTGGAGGCTGAATAGGGACACCTGGCCACGTCCCCCTTCTGGACCTCTGTTCCTCATCAGAGGAGGTGCCTCCACCAGAGATCAACATCCCCGTTACCAGGGTAAGGGAAGGCTGTCTGATGCCTGGAAGGCCCCATGTGGTGTGAATCCTTCCGGGGGCCTGGAAGACAACACTGAGTCCTGAACTGAAGCCTCTGAATGCTCTGAATGCAACTCTGAAGTGAAATGAAGCTGTTCACAGAAGCAAGCAGCAGC
Source organism: Cetorhinus maximus (assembly GCF_964194155.1). Taxonomy (NCBI): domain Eukaryota; kingdom Metazoa; phylum Chordata; class Chondrichthyes; order Lamniformes; family Cetorhinidae; genus Cetorhinus; species Cetorhinus maximus. The sequence continues at coordinate 61,684,488 of NC_135888.1, read as the reverse complement.
AAGTGATTTCCAAACTACTCACTATTCACTTTGTGGAGCCCACTGACCCCTCTTATCCCGCCTGTGGATGAGGTTTTGCAAAATGTGGCCTGCCCGCCTGCCCATTTTGCCCATGAGACAGCCTGAAAATCACATGTGCTACATAATCTCGGAGACAATTAGGCTCTCAAGGGCCTTAACTGGCCACTTAATTAATGGTGGGCGCGTCTCCCTCTTCATTGCGTGCCCGCCTAGCGAAGCACTGCAAGAGTGTGCATTGATGTCGGGACGCTCGTCCGACGGCAACGCGCTTTATTTCACACACGGGCGTGTTGGGACCGCACCCGCACGCCAAGGGTAAAATTCTGCCCAAAATGATTCATGTTGGAGTATATTTACGATGGCTTATGTTGTGGTATATTTAAATGATTTTTGTTGGGATATATTTACAGTGATTTTTATTGGGGTATATTTACAATGATTCATGCTGAGGCAATATATACAATGATTTTTATTTGGGGCTATTTACAGTGATTTGTTTTGGATATATATATATAATGATTTTAGTTGGCGTATATTGACAGTGATTTTTATTGGGGTACATTTACAATTATTCATGTTGGGGTACATATACAATGATTTTTGTTGGTGTATATTTACAACAATTCATGTTGGGGTACATATACAATGATTTTTGTTAGTGTATATTTACAATGATTCATGTTGGGGTATATTTACAATGATTTTTGTTAGTGTACATTTACAATGATTCATGTTGGGGTATATTTACAATGATTTTTGTTAGTGTATATTTACAATGATTCATGTTGGGGTATATTTACAATGATAAAAGCAAAATACTGCGGATGCTGGAAATCTGAAACAAAAGAGAAAATGCTGGAAAAACTCAGCAGGTCTGACAACATCTGTGGAGAGAAAAAAAACAGAGTTAACATTTCGAGTCCATATGAGTCTTCTTCAGATCTAAAGAGATGTATAAATGTAATGAAATTTATACTGTTTATGGGAGTGGAGCAGATGAAGCTGGATAGGTGGAGTCAATGCAGAGATTTCCAGAGATATCATAGACAAAAAGACGAAGGGGTGTTAATGATAATGATATTAGCTAAAGGAGGTGCTGATGGTGGCATTAAAGTCAGAGAATGGAATGTGATAATGGCAGGACAAGGGTAAGCACTCTGGAAAGAACAACATGAACAAGTGACAGGTGGTCCTTGTGGGGGTGGGGTGGGGGGGATGATGGTGGGAGAAAGGATTGGAAATAGGATAAAAGGTGGGGATAAAACAATGAATAAAAATGAAAATAAATAAAAATGAAAATAAGTGGATAAAAAATAAAAATGAAAAAATGAAAAAATAAATATTAAGAAATGAGAATGAATATTGAAAAAGGGATAAAAAGGGGTGAGGATGGAGGAGACAGTTCATGATCTGAAGTTATTGAACTCAATGTTAAGTCCGGAGGGCTGTAAAGTGCCTAATCGGAAGATGAGGTGCTGTTCCTCCAGTTTGCGTTGAGCTTCACTGGAGCAATGCAGCAGGCCAAGGATGGACATGTGGGCATGAGAGCAGGATGGGGTGTTGAAATAACAAGCAACAGGAAGGTCTGGGTAATGTTTACGGACAGACCTAAGGTGTTCTCAGCCAGCAGTCACCCAGCCTGCGTTTGGTCTCTCCAATGTAGAGGAGTCCACACTGGGAGCAGCGAATGCAGTAGACTAAATTGAAGGGGGTGCAAGTGGAGCGCTGCTTCATCTGAAAGGAGTGTTTGGGCCCTTGGACGGTGGGGAGGGAGGAGGTAAAGGGACAGGTGTTGCATCTTCTGTGATTGCATAGGAAGGTGCTGTTGGAGGGAAAGGAGGAGTTAGGGGTGATGGAGGAATGGACCAGGGTATCCTGGAGGGAACAGTCCTCATGGAATGCCGATGGGGGGTGGTGAAGGGAAGATGTATTTGGTGGTGGCATCATGCTGGAATGCAGAGGCTGGTGGGGTGAAAAGTGAGGACAAGGGGGACCCTATCACGGTTCTGGGAGGGAGAGGATGGTGTGAGGGCAGAGGAGCGGGAGATGGGTCGGACACAGTTGAGGGCCCTGTCAACCACATTGGGTGGGAAACCTCAGTTAAGGAAGAAGGGAGACATGTCAGAAGTGCCATTTTGGAAAGTGGCATCATTGGAACAGATGCGATGGAGGCGAAGGAAGTGAGAAAATGGGATGGAATCCTTACAGAAAGCAGGGTATGAAGAGCTGTAGTCGAGGTAGCTGTGGGAGTCGGTGGGCTTGTAGTGAATGTTGGTGGACAGTCTATTACCAGAAATTGAGGCAGAGAGGTCAAGGAAGGGAAGGGATGTGTCAGAGATGGACCATGTGAAGGTGATGGAGGGGTGGAAATTGGAAGTAAAATTGATACATTTTTCCAGGTCCAGACGGGGTATATTTACAATGAGTTGTGTTGGTGTATATTTACAATGATTTTCGTCGGGGTATATTTACAATGACTCATGTTGGGGTATGTTTGCAATGATTTTTGTTGTGATGTATTTACAATGGTTCATGTTGGTGTATATTTACACTGATTTGTGTTGGTGTATATTTACAATGATTCATGGTGGAGTATATTTACAATGGTTTTTGTTGGTGTATATTTACAATGATTCGTGTTGGGGTATATTGACTGACTATCCAACTGAAGGAGGTGATAACAGCTATGCTTCCACTCACAGCCACACTTTCCAGCTGTTGTGAGAATAGTTCATTCTTACAATCAAAAGCACCAATCTAAGGCTGTTTTCCCTTCTCCCTACTGCCAGGGTAACATGGCCAATTCTAGCTCCCATACTGCTGCCCTGACTGAGATTAACTAACAGCACAGTGCCAGGATTGAAGCTTGGGTTTTGCTGTTCTAGACGACTCAGTCTGTGCCTTTAGCATCTGCACCAAAAGACAAGCAGCCTCTGCTTTCTACTGACAAACCAACAGGGCACAGTGTCACTGGATACGTGAAAGGATTTTGCATTAAGAGCTCAAACTGGCAATTCTTAGTAACTTGCGTCTGCATTTATTCTGCAGAAGGTAGAAGGTTGCTACCAACTGAAGAGGGAAATACGACATTTCGTACTCAAAACACCGGCACAAAATCAGAACCACGATGGAAAAAAAGGTAAGCCTGCTGCTATTGTAATACTGATATTTTGTTTGTGAAGGATAGGTACTATATGATAATAAATACTTGCAAAAGGTCTGAGCCTTACAATGGGAGGACTTGGCAGGATTAGAAATGGTTATTCAGCCTATCAAAATCTGATCCCTCTGCTTCCCATTCTACTTTCAACGTCCAATGATCTTTGTCCTACATCCCCTTGGTAGATTTTTATTCCAAGTATTGCTCCTTGGCGAAGGCAGGTGTGATAGATAATTTCAACTGCGATGCAGTAAGGGTCTATTTGTGCTGTGTTGAACTTCACCCCATTTTGAGGCACAGGGACTCATTACTTTGTCACTGGCGAGTTGAGGGAACCGTGCTGGTGGCCCCTCTCGGCAGTTCCAAGAGTGTGAGAGGTTTAGCTGATTTCTGCTTACCCAGCCAGCAAATTGAGCTGAGGAGGTGGGGAGAGAGGTAATAGAGGTGGGAGTGGAGGTCACAGGTTGTTCCAGCAACCATCAAAAAAACCTGAAAATTCCTTGGGCTATCTCTCTGAGCAGCCGCCAGTGGCTCCTTAAAGGAGCACGAAAGTTCACCGAAAGCCTAGTACAGCTTTCAGTGTCCGCTGGCTCAGTTAGCAGCACTCTCACCTCTCAGTCAGAAGGCCATGGGTTCTAGTTCCAATCCAGTGACTTGGACCACGTTGACACACCTGTGCATTACTGAGGGAGTGCTGCACTGTCAGAGATGGTGCCTTTTGGATGAGAAATTAAACTGAGGCACAGTCTGCCCTCTCAAGTGGATGTAAAACATCCCATGGAACACTTAAAGAAGAGCAGGGTAGTTATCCTTGGAATACTGGCCAATATTTACCGCTAGAAAAGATTATCTGGTCATTAGCATTTGCTTTTTGTGGGACCTTACTTAACATAGATTGGCTGCTGCGTTTTGTACGTTGCAGCAGTGACTATGCTTCAGAAGTACTTCATTGGCTTTAAAGTGCGCTGTGATGTCATGAAAGGTGTTATATAAATGGAAGTCATTCTTGAAACTGAAAATTGTAATCAGGGTCAGAGCAGGATTACGAATACTTGGGACCTGGGCACCAGGTGTCAGTGTGGCATTGGTATAGATTTTGTCTGAATGGGTTGAATGTTCTTCATTGGGGAAGAATGTAGTGAGGACTGTTAAGTACCAGTGTTCTGTCTCAGCTGTCAGGCTAGGGGTATGAGAAGCCCTGTGGAAGCTCTGAAATATGATTAAACCCCTCAAATCTCCATCTGCAACCTCTGGGGCGGCCCACTTCTCCTGCCGTTCCCTCTCCTTCCCTGGGCCTTCGTTCTCTAATGACGACTGCCGCTCTCTCTCTCCCAAGTGCAACATCATGAATAACAGATCACTGAGGTGCATATCACTCCTATCTGGGCCACAGTGCAGGAAGCCCCCTTACAGACCTGACCAATGATCCCTCTAAGCTTTGCAAAAGCATGACTGTGCAGCGACCAGGAACGTACCCATGCAGAGATAAAGCAGACCACACACAAACACCCCTTTTAAGAGGAGCACACGCTCGGTCACATGGCAATCTTAAAGGGATCACATGGCATAACAAGTAGGCTGTGCACAGCAAACAGAAACAATCAGCTTGAGAACTGAACCTCTGAACATTTCACAAGCTAACGTTGAGGATGTGGTTTGAACCCACACGTGCAAAGCACAATGGATTAGCAGTCCATCATCTTAACCTCTCGGGCACCTTGTCCCCTACCTGAGGTAAATTATTGCTTCATGTAGGATTTGAAACAATGACCGTTGATTAAGCTTAAGAGTCCCATTATCTACCACCTGATCCAGGCAAACTATGGCCCTGGGATTAAGAACCTCATTATCTGCACGGTGAGCCATCCAGGCTATAAAGCTGACTGTACTTGTTATTTCCAGGCGATCTCCATTCCAAGTATTAACCAAGCCTGAGCCTACTTAGCTTGTGAATCAAAGAAGATCAGGCATTTTCAGGCTAGTATGGCTGTAGGCCGATTGGATCTCGGCTTGAGCAGTCCAATGGTGTGCTCCAGAAAGATCCCGGTCATCCCCTGGTTTTGAGGATATGAAGGCACTGGAGAAGGTGCAAAATTATTCACAAGGGCGATAACAGAATTAATTCATATAAAAGTAGCCAGGCCAACCTTCACATGTTTATCCCTTCCTGAAGGTAGGCCGAAGGATGTGGGATGTATCTAGCCATCATCAATCTATTTCTCCCGAGTGCTCAAGCCAGTGACAAATCCAGCTTCAGTCACCATTTCTCATCTCTCCCTTCCTGGCTCAGATTCCTGACAGGAAATTGCAAAGTGTTTTTTTTTTGGAACAATTCATTACATTAAAAGTGCTATCTATATGTCCTGAATTTTACCTTTGGGAGGGGTCAGGAAACAGGGCCCTTGACCGCGATCGGCCGCTGACTGCGATTTCGCACTGGCTGGCCAATTACCATCCAGCCAGCGTAAAACGCGCGCTGAAAAGCTCAGCGCTGTCAGGGTGGGGTGGGAAGAGGACAAGCAATGATGTTTCCGTGGGCACAGGTGAGCGCTGCAAGGAAGCCCCCTGAAGGCAGACAGCTGCCTCAGGGAGCTGCCGACCTGAAGATACTTAAATAAAGGCTTAAGAAGCTGCAAAAAAAAAAATGTCCAAGCATCACAATCAATCACCTGAACATATAGCTGATAAAAATTGCTGTCCAGATATTTATTTTTATTATATTTCATAATGGAAATTTCACCTCGCCCTTGGATGAGGTTTGATGAAAAATGCAAAGGCCGCCTGGCTGATTCACCCGTCTGCCAGCCGTAAGGTTGGATTGGCCACGAAAAATCGGAGACAATTGCGCCATTATTGGGCTTAATTGCCCTCTTAATTGTAAGTGGGCGTGCTCCCGACTTTTACGTGCACCCGCCGAGCAAAATATCTCACAAGCACGCGATGACGTCGGGACGCTTGCCTGACATCTTCTCATGCAATTTTACACCCGATTGGATCGAGCACGCACCCACCCGTGGGACGTAAAGTTCAGCCCTACGATGGCATTCAAAAGAGCTAGCTCATTGTACTGTTTTGTAAACAAATAAAATAACGTTTGCCAATTTTCTGTATGAACGCTGACCCTTTAAGCTCTTTCTGTTTGTTCTTTTATTAAGTCTCTGCATTTTTACTTTTCCTCTCAGAATGAATCATCTTCACCACAGAAGCAGAGTGTCAAGAATCGCTCGAAATCCACTGATGAGGTTCTGCAAGCCAAGAAGGTTCTGCTGCATGAAACCTCTCCCGGTTCATTGAGAGCCTCTCTGTATAAATTCAGACAAAGACCAGTGCTTTTCATTATGGAAATTCAGATTTGTTTCTTTAGATGTTGTAGTTGAAAAGAGACAAACTAAAGTTTTTTTTTAAATTTATTTATTTATTTATTTATTTATTTTCTCAGCAATTTTCTTCCTCTCATCAGCTAAGTTTGCTGACTCTCGCTGGGATACCATTCCACATGTGTCAACGCAGGCTGCTGCCTCACCCAAGCAACCATTCTTCATATGTGAACCTGTACCGGAGGATGTCTGATTGCAGAAGGAATCTCATACCTTCATCAATCTGTCCTCATCTCACATGTATTCTCACATGCACTTACCAAAGGGGATGGGTTGGGATGAACAGCAACACCAGCTCTGGCCCAAAGTCACCAGGAACACTGGCTGTGAATTGGGCCAGGGTGACCGACAGGTGGACTGGCTGTTAATTCTGGTTATTGGTCCATAGTAACAGAAACACTGGCTGTGAGTTGCCATTATTGGCCGAGGGTAACAGGAACACTAGGAGAATGTTCTCATCATAAGCCCAGTGGACTACTTGCTGTAATTTCCTATCATTGTCCCAGGGTCGCAAAGAACGCTGGCTGTGAGTTTCCGTCATTGATCAAATGTAATAGGAACACTGGCTGCGAGTTTCTATCATTGGTCAAATGTAACAGGAACACTGGCTGTGAGATTACGTCATTGGTCAAATGTAACAGGAACACTGGCTGCGAGTTTCTATCATTGGTCAAATGTAACAGGAACACTGGCTGTGAGATTACGTCATTGGTCAAATGTAACAGGAACACTGGCTGTGAGTTTCTGTCATTGGTCAAATGTAACGGGAACACTGGCTGTGAGTTTCTGGCATTGGTCCAGAGCTCTAAGGCTAATTCTCACTCACTCACTTTTCCAGAACCACTTTATCCAATTCAGGGGCACAGGGAGTCGGAGCCTATCCCAACAGGCAACAGAAGTTAGGCGGGGCACACCCAAGACAGAACGCCAGTCCATCACAGGGTGCATGCACAGGGTGAGGGGCAATTTACCATAGCCACTTCACCTAACCAACATGTCTTTGGGTGGTGGGAGGAAACCTGAGCAACCGATGGAAACCCACGCTGCCATGGGGAGAACCTGCAAACTCCACACAGGCAGGCACCCGAGGCCAGAATCGAACCCGGTCCTGGGAGCTGTGAGGCAGCAGCCCCATGGCCAATTGTACCAATAGTTGGGGGTCGATGGTGGTATTGTCGCTGGACTAGTAATCCAGAGACACAGGGTAATACTCTGGGGACCTGAGTTTGAATCCTGTCACAGCAGATGGTGGAATTTGAATTCACTAAAAAATAATCTGGAATTGAAAGTCTAATGATGACCATGAAACCATTGTTGATTGTTGTAAAAACCCACCTGGTTCACTAATGTACTTTAGGGAAGGAAATCTGCTGTCCTTACCTGGTCTGGCCTACAAGTGACTCCAGACCCACAGCAATGTGGTTGACTCTTAAATGCCCTATGAAATGGCCCAGCAAGCCACTCAGTTGGCAGCTCACTATCACCTTCTTAAGGGCAGCTAGGATGGGCAATAAATGCTGGCCCAGCCAGCAAAACCCACATCCTGTGAATGAATTTTTAAAAAGTTAGTTTATGTATATAAAGAGCAACACTTTTTGTTAAAAATATTAAATTTTACTACAATTTTCCTACATTTTAATAGTAAATATTTTTCATTTGGTTACTATAACGAAAGCACTGGCAACTTCAGAGTATTTTGCAGCATTCATCTTATTTCAGTGCATTGTGGTACAGTCAGGGAGGATGGCTCCTTTAATAATTATCTATCTCAGTGGTTCAATGGTGTGCCACCAGTGGAACTAAATCATACTGTCCAGGAAAGCCCTGGGGCCAATCCATGGTCTGTGCTGAGCTAGCTGATTCGAGGGTGAGCAGTAATTGGGCCATCCCAATTAGATATGCTGATCCTGGGATTGGGTGCAGGTGGAGGCAATGGGATCAGCCATGGAAAGGCTTGCAAAGCCCATGTATGTGCACATTGTGGTGGAGTCTCTTCAGGGTCTGCCATGATGTACCTGCTGTGCAATGCTGCTGACACTCAGAGACAAGGCTCCCATCTGAAAAATGGTCACTTGAGTGAGGTTCCCAACACCATGGGCCCATACCCTAGCATAGGTGGGAACCCAGTTCAGAAGACGAGCTTATCTTATTCAATGGTTAATCTAAATCCATAGAATTCCCATGCTTTGGAATGATTTCAGCCAGTTTTATACATACAGCGATAAACGGCTTGATTAAAATAGCGAACAGTGAAATTAGTCAGCTTTCATTGTGAATACATTAGATTCTAAGTGGTAACAGCATCCTTAACCATTTGGAATGGATTTAGACACCTTTGCCCTCTGCAGTGCCTGGTTATAGAGCCATGGTAATGTGTAAAACCATCAGCAGCTTTCTCCCAAATCTGGGATTAGAAGTCCTCACAGGTGAAACACTGACACAAGAGGAAAACATGGGTCTTTGATCTTCCTGACACACGAACACATTTCTCATCTAATCGAACGTTTATCTTCAGTGATCAAGGAATAATTACTTTCATCTTTTCATTTGATAGGCTTTCCACACACCTCAGATATCCCTACCTGGCAGACAGGAATTGGAGAGATTGAAGGTAATTAATGTTTATGTGCTCTCCTGTTTGTTTGCCATTCTGATTGATAAAATTGCATAGAATTTGCAACACAGAATTGGGCCATTCGGCCCAACAGGTCAATGCAAGTGTTTATGCCCCACAAGAGCCCCCTTTCACTCTTTTCATCTAGTCCTATCAGCATAACCTTCTTATATGTTCAGTGTTATCCTTCAATTAGTACATCACAAACATTAGAGAATCATAGAATTACACAACATTGAAAGAGGCCATTTGGTCCATCGTGTCCATACTAGTTCTTTGAAAGAGCTATCCAATTAGTCCCACTCTATTATAGCCCTGTATCGGACAAACCTTAAATAAACATGAGGAATTGTAATGTGATCTGCATCCTTGCAAGTTTCCAGCTCAATTCAATAAGAGTGGGTAATGAGGAGCAAAACAATCAGATCCAGAAATAATTCATTAACTTGATTCTGTAAGCAATGAGGCAAGTGGACTGCAGGCGCAGGTCAATGGAGATTCCATTCTGTTTTTGTTTATTCATTTCATTCTGAGGATACCTGCTTCGCTGGCAAGGTCAGCATTTTATTGTTCATCCCTAGTGGTAGGGGTGGGCCTACTTTCTGAGCCACTATAATCTATGTGTAAAGACACTGTCAGGGTGCTGTTGGGTAGGGAGCCCCAGCATTTGACCCTACAACAATGAAGGATTGGCAGATATATGCTCAAGCTGAGATGCTGTGCAACTTGAAGGGGATTTTCTTCATGTAGAGTGCAAAATAATTATCCCAGGAGGATTTTTGTGACTTTCTTGATCTTCCACTGTAACTTGGGGGGGAGTTTTGGAGATTAGATAGCCAACATCTTACAATACAATAAAAACACAACCACCTTTGATCTGCATTATTGTCCCTCAGCTAATACTAACCAATACTTCATCTGGTGTTTTTTGCAGGTTAGCCAAGCCCTATTTTGATGATCTCTTAATGTTGCCCATTATAATCCATAGATTATAGTCAGTGATCATTTCTCCAGCATTTGCGCTGATTTTACATCAAATATATAGCAGCAGATCAGGAGAATCCTTGCAGAAATTCATGGTGCATGAGATCAAGTAACCATAATAGAGAGAATATGCTGAGCAAAACAGTAAACAGCATACTGATCAGAAAGGAGATCTAGGGATTATAGTGGAAACATTAAGAGATCATCAAAACAGGGCTTGGCTGACCTGCATAAAACACCAGGGTCAGAATTTTTAGCTCGTCAGACAGGCACGTGTCTGACCGGAACGAGTGTAAAATGACATGCCATAACGTTGGGTGAGCATCACACCGTCATTGCGCACTCGCGCGATATTTCGGTCAATGGGCACACGCAGGAGTCGGCAGCGCGCCAGTCGACAATTAAAAGACCTATTAAGGCCATTAACAATATAATTGAATTGAATTTTTCGCTTCCTGTCCAACCTTATGGTTGGCGGGCAGGAGAAAAGGCCAAGCGGCCTTTACATTTTTTGTGAAACCTCATCCACGGGCGGGATGAAGTTTCGATCTGTTATTAAAAATATTTCATACTAGTTTCCAACATGCCCCTGCTCTTGTGGCAGAGTCACATGAGGGCACATGTTTTTTAACACTTTGAAATTCTTTATTTTTTTATATCTTCATCTCCCTGAGGCAGCTCTGTGTCTCAGGGAACCTTTCCAGCGTGCCCTCACGTGCATGTGCGAACTTGCGCTCTTGCCCTCCTCCTTCCACCCCCACGCAAGCAGCGCTGAGTGCTGAAGCACGCATCTCACACTGGGCGGGCCTTAATAGGCCCACCAGCGTGAAATTGCGGTCCAGCCCCAATCGCGGGCGACGGTCGGCTTAACGACCGCTCCGGCCCACCCCCGCTGAGCCTGCCCGACAAGGGAAAAATTCTGCTCCAGATGAAGTATTAGTTTGTATTAGCTAAGGAACAATAATGCAGATCAAAGGAGGTTGTGTTTTTGTTGCACTGTAAGATGTTGGCTATCTAATCCTAGGAAGGTATATCTAACAGAGATAAAGAACGGACAGGCCAATCCAGATCTCAGGAAGTTTGAGTCATGAGACAAGATTAAGTAATTTGGCCTTGATTTCTGAAGAAAGATGGAGAGTTTAATGTGACTTCAATGAAATTTGCAACATTATGAACCAAATTGATAAGATTGATCCAGGCAAATTGTGCACTGTTGCAGTTGTTTCACCAGGCCGCTTTGTTAAAAAGAAAACACATAAACTTCAGCAGTAAGTGACAAAGTCAGGTGGAACACTTTCATCTAAAGCATAGTAGAGTTGGATAAGGATATTAAGGAGCAGTTAAAAAGGCAGCATAAATGGGCACAAGAGATAGTTATTTCTGTGACAGAAAGGAATGCAAAAACAGATAAACAGGGTTGAGATGTGTAAAAGGGACAGGTTTATTGGGCCACTTTCTAAAATCTCATGTCCTTACATATATATGCATGTAGAAACATTGCTTTGCATGGTTGGACAGAGATGCGTAACTAGGAGTATAATTTAGCAATGCGAGCTGAATAAATACCAGTTTGAAATAACTAGAGCCCTTAATGCATACTGTTTTACATTCACTGTATATGGGCAGATATAATTACCCATTCTTCACCTAACTTATATTCTGATGTCATCAATGATATTTGTCAAGAACTGCAAGATTACCTCAGCACTTTTATACTTCCTTTTTACAGGCATTTGAAAACATTTCAAAAAGCGGAATTTGCTGCTACCACAATGTTGGAGAAAATTATATCAGTCCCAAGATGAACAACTTTTTTTTCTCTTTTCTTTATTTATTCATGGGAGGTGTTCTTACTTATTACGAACTCTAATTTCCCTTGAGAAGGTGGTGGTGAGCTGCCTTCCTAAACTGCTACAGTCCATCTGATGTAGTACACCCACTGTTCTGTTAGGGAGGGAGTTCCAGGATTTTTAACCAGCAACAGCCAAGGAATGGCGATATATTTCCAAGTCAGTTATGCAACTTGCAACAGAACTTGCAGTTGCGAGTGTTCTCATGCGCCCACTCTTCTTGCTCTTTTAGATGATAGATGTCACAATTTTGGGAGGTGCTGTTGAAGGAGCCTTGGTGAGTTGCTGCAGTGCATTTTGTAGACAGTACACATTGCTGCCACTGTGTGTCAGTGGTGGAGGGATTGAATGTTTAAGGTGGCAGATGGAGTACCAATCAAGCGGGCTGCTTTGTCCTGGATGGTTTTGGGCTGTTTGAGTGTTGTTGGAGCTGCTCTCATCCAGGAAAGTGGAAAATATTCCATCACACTCCTGACTTGTGTTTTGTAGGTTATGGAAAGTCTTTGGGAGGTAGGAGTGAGTTGTTCTCTACAGAATTTCCAGCCCCTGACTCATTCTTGTAGCCACAGTAATTATGAGGCTGGTCTGAGTTTCCAGTCAATGGTGATACCCAGGATCATCGTTCATTGATCAATGTGAAAAACAATTCAGGAAAAATAAACAGATTATGTAAGCTATCATATATCATAACCAAAAGAAGCAGCTAAACTCCATTCTGCAGCAATCAAATCCTCACATTGACATGTCAAAAATTGTCATTTGGTAGTGCAAGACTTGAGTGTTGCTGAATGTCAAAAATTCATGACTAGAATTTTTTTGAGGGAAAGAATATGGCAGATCGAGGGATGATGGCCATTAAGAAAGACTTGCATTTATATAGCAGCATTCATGACCTCAGGGCACCTCAAAGTGCTTTATGGTCAATGAAGTACTTTGTAAAGTACAGTTATTATAATAGAGGTGATGCCAATTTGCACACAGCAAAGCTCAACATATAGCAATGGGATAATGGGATAAGCTATCTGTTTTTGTGACGTTGGTCGAAAACCAGCCTGACCATAAACATGGGGAAGTGTCATCCTCGGGTCAAATCAGCAGAGAGGCAGACACGGAGCTATTCCATCTGCTGCAGGGACACCTGCAGCTACCATGCAGCATAGGGCTCGCACATCCAAGGCAGCTGTTGCTACACCTCCTTGCAGGCAGGATGAAATGCTGGACTACAGCGTTGGTGCTCTCTGGTGGAACAATATGGCAATGATTCATGTAGCACCTCCTCCACCTCAGTGGTCATCAAACAGGAGGTGAGGTGCTGGGCTTCACTCTCGCTGATGTACAGTCAGAGCCCTTTCCCTTCATTTTTTTTGCTTATTGTTTCTTAGTCCCGACAGTGTACTTTCTGCCTTCAATAAAAGCAATACAGTCCATACTACTCGGTGTTAATGCGATTTGCCTACTATAAGCATTGACTGGTAAAACCAGCATAGCCCTAGATGTCCTCTAGTGAATTTGGAGTGTATTGTTAAAAGTTACAAAGTAGATCCAAGTATGTTAATGGTAGCAGCATTTGCTGGAGGTTGATTAAAATAAATTCTAAAAAAAAAGCGATGATGGCACTTAAGTTATTTTAAATTGCAGACCCATACATAGCCTCTGATATTTGATAGAAAGCAAAATACTGTGGATGCTGGAAATCTGAAATAAAAATAGAAAATGCTGGAAAAGCTCAGCAGGAGAGTCATAGGGACTCAGGGTGTTAACTCTGTTTCTCTCTCCACGGATGCTGACAGGCCTGCAGGGGAGGATTTTCCCCTCGTCGGGCAGGCACGGTGGGCGGACCCGGAACTGGCCGCGCAATGGTCTGCCGCCCGCGATCGGACCTGACCCGAATTTCACGCCGACAGGCCAATTAAGCACAGAGCTGCCTCAGGGAGCTGAAGATTTCTAACATTAAAAATAAAGATTTTAAAATTAAGGTAAAGATGTCCCCTCATCTGTCACATGAGCAGGGACATGTTAAAAATGAGATTTAAAAGTTTTTATTTTAGTTTTAATTAACATCGGAAACATCATCCCGCCCGTGAATAAGGTTTCCTCAAAAACCCAAAGGCCGCTTGGCCTATTCGCCCGCCCGTCAACCGTAAGGTCGGACGGGCAGAGAAAAATTCACTTTAATTAATTTATTAACGGGCAGCCCTCTGAATTGGCAGTGGGCACACTGTCGGCTCCCGTGCGTGCCCACCGACTGAAATATCGCGTGAGTGTGCGATGCCATCGGGACGCTCACCCGATATCATTGCGCGCTATTTCATGCTTGTGCGTGTTGGGCACATGCCTGAACGCCAAACTGAAAATCCAGCCCGCTGGGTTTTTCCAGCATTTTCCGTTTTTATCTCTGATTTTTGATGTTGGTTCAAAGTGAGGCTCAATTCTACTGCCTTCTGTCTCAGAGGGACAAGTGCTACTAACTAAGCCAAGTTAACACTTAAATAGGAAACAGTGAGGTCTCAATTACAATCACTGTCCATGGATTACATTGCTGTGTCTCATGGTGTACTGCTTTTGGCTCTTTGCAGGAATCTTGCGAGACCACTGAAAGTGCAGAGCTCCTTTCTGCCACAGAAGATGAAGAAGCATTGGTTGAGAAGATTCAGAATTGAAGGGAGAACCTCATTATCACTGATCCATTACATCAAGCATTTGTTCTTTCTCTGACTGGGGATCCAGGCAATTGCATTGAATTACGTGTAACTAAGCCACCAGTCAGTAAGCAACAGGAGATTCAACTCCTGTCAACCAAGGGTTACTTATCACAACGTACCTAGCTGCCCATGTCAATAAACATGGTTGTTATCAATTGTCTTGTCAATGCTGCAAGCAATGTTCCTGTCAGCCTATTGTGTTCATGGGTAACTGTATGCATATATTGAAGTTTTGTTTTAGTGGGTGACTGAATGAGCTGTTGAACAAACCTAAAGCTACTACTTGGACAAGTAATACTACATGTTCTGTTGTATGAATGGGGTTGCATGCTGAAACATATAGAGTTATACAGCACAGAAACAGGCCCTTCAGCCCATCGTGTCTGTGCCAGCCATCAAACACCTATCTATTCTAATCCTGTAGCCCTGCCTGCTATGGCATTTCAAGTGCCCATTTAAATACTTCTTAAATGTTGTGAGGGCTCCTGCCTCCAGCACCTCCTCAACTTGCGTATCACAAATTATCACCTCATATTTTAGTTTTCTTTGTCCAAGCAATGGAATAACCATCAATAACGTTCTTCATTTTGTAGCTCAAGGGAGTAATTTTCAACTTTGTGTGCCCAGGGGAGATTCCCACTCGCTGTAAGTGATGTTTAGAATTTCCTGGACCACTGTTCGTGAGTTTAGTTTAAATGTTTAGCAAACCGTACTCAATATGATCCAGAGTTTTAATTCTGCATTCTCGGTGGATTAGGATCTCCTCCAGGCACATGAGGTCAGAAAATACCCCTAGAATGTAGATGAATAAACTTGTATAAAGATCTCCTCACTTTTGCATTTCATTGTTACATTCTGGATAACATAGTCAAACGTCCAATTATCTCCATTCTGATTAGCTGCTGAAGTTTTGTGGGACAGCGCTTTTTCTTATTTGTTTTTCATTTTTCTTGATGGTTAACTCGATATATATATTTTTTCTCATTTCTTTGATACTGTTTTCATTCTGTGCCTCAGCTGTTGCTACACTATATGGATAAAACTAAGAATTGGAGGATGGCTGATGATCTCACCAAATTAGTGGGCCCAGGCCCAGACCCTCCACTATGACATATAAAGGAGATCCCATTCTAATTTGATGTCTGCACTTTATAATGTAGCCCTTCATTCATAAAACATAAATAATTTTGGTGTGGTTTTCGCAATGGTCCTTTATAGTCTGTAAGTGTTGTTGAAATAATGGAATATTTTGGGTGATTTTCTTATGGAAATGACAATGTGCAAGTGTCTATGTGTTGTCAATATTGTATCCAATCCATTGAACTGTATTTAATGACATTGATGCCCACTTTCCATGGAGGGATTGAAGACAGATTATGAAGGTTCACCTCGGGCACTGCAAGTGAGGGGAGTTGCCTGTAGGAGGAACTACCTGGGCAATGTAAGTCAAAAGACTGGTGCTCCATCTATGAAGCTAGATAGATGAAAAATTCGAAGGTAGGCCTATGAGTTCCTCAGTGCCACTCCTTGACTGTAAGGAGCTGATCAGGGAATCAGCTTTCTGGGATCTTCCTTGTGCATGAAACAGAAACAATAGGGCATGATTTCATGTGAATTATAATATGTGTCACACCATATTCTCGGGAACATGTAATGGGATCAGCAGCAGACAACCTGTGTTTATACAAACTAGTCCTATTAAACTTGTTTCCTGGTATTATGGCTGACTTGGTTCCTGAATTTCCAGTCTTTTCTACATCTCCTTGCCATAGTATTGAACTTGCATTTTCAGATAATAACCTCTCAACTAATTTTTGAGTTGATGGAGTCTAGAACAAGTGGCTGACCATCATTTTAAAATTAGAGCTAAATCATTTAGAAATATAAATGGGAAGCACCTTTTCACAAAAGAATGGTGGAAATATGCAGCATTCACCAATGAGACAGTAGCACTGAAAACAGATATCTCTAACAGAAAAGCAAAGTACTGTGGATGATGGAAATCTGAAATAAAAATTCTGGAAATACTCAACAGGTCGGACAGCATCTGTGAAGAGAAACAGAGTTAATGGACAGAAGTTTGTAACCCACCCACATTGGGAATGGGGGGAAGTGGGGCCCAAAAATTACGAGGTCAGCCAGAGTGCCGTCTTCCTGACCCTGTTCCTGAAATTGGCCATTTTGGCCCCCATGGCTTCAGGGTCTGGGAAAGGTCACCACCCTCTTGAGCTGGACTGACAATTAGGCTCGCCAAGATAAAAGCAAAATACTGTGGGTGCTGGGAATCTGAAATAAAAACTTTTTAAAATGCTGGAAGCACTCAGCAGATCTGGCAACTCCTGTGGAGAGAAACAGTTAACATTTCCGGTGAATGGCCTTTCATCGGTTCTTAGCTTTCAGTAACCTTTACCGAAAGGGGTTGGTGTATAAGAGTAAGGAAGTATTGCTGCAATTATCTGGGGCTTTGGCGAGATAACACCTGGAACACTACAGTTTTGGTCTCCTTATCTAAGGAAGGATATACTTGTCTTAAAGAGGATGCAACAAAAGTTCGCTGGATTGATGAGAGGGTCTCCAATAAGGATTGAGCAGAATGGGCCTATACTCTTTGGAGTTTAGAAGAATGAGAGATTATCTCATTGAAATGTATAAAACCTTTAGCGGTCTTGACAGGGACCGATGCTGAAAGGTTGTTTTCCCTGCCTGCAGAGTCTAGAACTAATTAGATTTAATTCTAAATCAAAGCAGTTTATTTTTACAAGCTATAGTCTTAACTTATGTCATTCTCATCACACTCACTGTGTTCTCACTCCTCATTAATTACTATTTACAAAATACAAATTTATTTGACAATAAGAATAAGAGGGCAGACATTTAGGACTAAGATAAGGATACATTTCTTCACTTTGGATCTTTGGGATTCCCTACCCAGAGGGCTGTGGATGTTCAGTCATTGAGATTGTTTAAGACTGAGATCGATATTGACCACAAGGGAATCAAGGGATTGTGGGATAGGTTGGGAAAGTGGAGTTGAGATAGAAGATTGTAATAGAAGGATCAGGTGCCTAAAAGGTTAACATGAGACTCAGCACAGTACCACCCACAAGGTGATATAAGAAGGCACATGATCTAGAGCTGGGGCCAGTCTAGAGATGAGCAGCAATATGTAAGGACCTAGTATGGAGTCCTCTCCATACCTATTGTAAATATGTACATAGTTAAGTATTGTTAATAAAGATTTCCTTGTAACTTATACAATACTGCTTCATGGTGTCCAAGCAGTATCCTTCAAGGGTAGCAATAGCAGAATATCATAGTAACAGTGGTAGGATACATCAAAGACCTGCAATGAACTTAATGAATAGTGGAGCAGACTCAAGTGGCTGTATGGCCTATTCCAGCTCCTATTTCTTACAATTTTACATGAACACTAAATAAGGTGTCAATGCTGTATTGTGCAGGGGGTTAAATGAGGGAGGTGGCGATGTGGTGGTAATGTCATTGGACTAGTAATTCAGAGGCCCGGGCTAATACTAGGGGCAGAGGTTCCAATCCCACCACAACAACTGGTGGAATTTAAAATTCAACAAATAAATTTGGAATATTAAGTTAGTCTCAGTAATAGTGACTAGGAAACGCTCATCAATTGTCATAAAAACCCATCTGATTCACTGACAGCTATTTGTGGCATGAGGGCCTGAAAGGCTGCTCAACTGGGAAAGGCCTTATAGCCAAGTCCAATTCTCTCGTCACTCACCATCAGCATATATACACCTTCCAAGCACAGTCTTTGAATAGTGATGCGGAGGGAGAGTGCTGGTTGATTTTCTTTTCTCTTGTTGCCCGAGTCCAAACAACAGCCACTAGCTGAGACCAGCTGACTCAGCACAGGCTCAGGATCAAACCCGTAATGGGTGGAACCTCATAGGAACTGTGTCTCCAAGCTCCTCATTGGGGCTGCAAGAGGATAGGGCTCTGTGCCAGGTGCACTGTTTCCTAAAAAGGCCTTCTTGTGATAGAGGTAATGACTGCCTTATAGACACTCATAAAACACACAGGTATCTGTGCGTGAGCAGAGTAATTTTAACAGTCTCTAATTAGAAGACATTTTGGCTCAGGATGGTGGAAATTTGTAAAGAAGATGCATTCCGGGAATGTAGATGATTGCAATGCCCTTGGGTCGAGAATGTTTTGGATACAGCTAAATGAAGCCAGTTAATTAGTAATTTGTCCTCTTATGGTCATTTACCCAGCCATTCAAAGTAGCTCATTTCGCAGGCATGGAAAAAAGAAATGCATTTATTTACTCTGCCTTTTCATGCTCATCAAGGTGAGGAACTTCAGTGCTGGGGAATGGAAGACATTCTGTTTTGGATGCCTGGTGTCAGCAGATAGCATTCCTAGAATTAGATTGAATTTTACAGCACAGAAAGAGACCATTTGGCCCAATTGGTCTATGCTCCACACAAGCCTCCTCCCGTGCGACCTTGTCTCACCCAATCTGTACTTCCATCCATTCCTTTCTCCCTCATGTACATGTCTAGCTTCGACTTAAATGCATCTATGCTATTCACCCCAACAACTCCATGTGGTAGAAAGTTCTACATTCTAACCACTATCTAAGTAAAGAAGTTTCTCCTGAATTCCCAATTTTGTAATGCTTCATTACCAGACTTTTGTGGCCAATATTTTTGGACTCTCCAATGTGGAAGCATCTTCTCTATGACTACTCTATAAAACATTTTTATAATTTTAATGACCTCTATCAGATCACCCCTCATTTCTCCTCTTTTCTAAAGCAAAGACAGCTTTCAATCTTTCCTGATAGGGCTAGACACTCAGTTCTGGTATCATCTTTGTAAAATTCGGGCACCTTCTTCAGTGCCTCTATGGCCGGGATTTTCTGGCCTCACCTGCTGCCGGGATCTTCTGGTCCCGCCAAAAGCCAATGGACTTTTGGCTGGCCCACCGCAGCCCACACAGTGTGTCCCACCGTGGTGGGGCCGGAAAATCCCGGCCAATACCTTTTTTTATAATATGGAGACAATTCCTAGGTCATGTGTAACATACAAAGTAACGCCACCTTCCCTTGACTTGCCCCATCAATAAGTTTCAGTTCCCAACTTCAGAGGAGTACCCTCCGCTGCACCAGTGTTAGAGGTTTCCCTGGTCAGTGCAGGAAGTTTCAAGCTGCCACTGTGTACCAGAAGAGATAGTTTTCAAACAAGATCATCAGATTTCCATGATCCCTTTCGGAACAGTTTGGTTTGCATCCTGTGTAGTTTATGGCGCGGAATTTTCCATGCCGCTGGCGTGCGTGCGCGGACAATATGGCAAGATTGGTTTTACGATGGTGGGAAATCAGGTCGCGATTGTCCACTCAGCCCGCCAACGGCAGCTCGCGTTTCCCGCCAACGGTCATCAGGGAGCTCATTGTAATACATCAGCATCTCATTAAAAGGCCATCCCGCCAGGCTCTTGGACCCCTGCCGGATCATCTGTTCACATCGGCGGGAAAACACGTCGACGTGCTTCACAACAGCACACAGGCAGTGTGCACTTGGTGGTCTTCATTTTGGGGAACTGAGGTGAGTGAATAGCTTCGGTTTCCACAGCTTGTCAGGGCCACCTGTTGCTTTGTGTCAGGGACACCGGGGGGAGGGCCTGGGTGAAGTGCTGCCCTGGCTCAGAGAAGAATGTTATTGGGCGGGGGGCGTGTCTGGGGGAAACTGCAGACCAGCCTCGGAGGGGACTGTTGCTGTTGTTGGGCGGTGGGAGGGGGGGTGGGAAACTGCTGCCCTAGCGTTGGATTCCGCGCACAGAAAATCGAGGTGGGGGCAGGGTGGGCGAGGGAAGTGGCTACACAGTAGGGACACCTGTATAAACTGACCATTCTTCTGCAACTGAGACAGGTCAGACGCAGCCACAATGATATGTTTGGGGTCGGGCTCCTAGACTGCCCACGCATGCAAGCATCATGGAGGCAGCAAAGTGTGACCAAGCGCTCCTGACCTTACCCCCCAAACCTCACCACCCACCCCCCACCCCCCGGTATAGACTGTTAGTCCATGACCACTTTAATGGACCATACATGTTGTACAATATCCTCGACAACGCAGGCTGACAGGGCAGCCATGCAGCGCACTCATCTCTGGCCATCCGAGGGGTGACCAGCACTCTCTGGGAAGTATTAAGAGGCGGTCACACGGGGCCAGGAAAGGTGCTAAGTACAGCCATGATAACCTGGTCTCTCTCTCTTTCATGCTGCAGGAGGACCACATCAGGAGCATGGATCCTGATGACCTAGCTGTATGCCTGATGGCCTACAGAGAGCGGAGAAGACAGAGAGAGAGTGACTGAGGCTCCTGGCTGTGCAAAGGCAGGAGCAGCAACCTCATGAAGAAGGGGCAGCAGGGGCTCCCGCACACACTGCCCAGGAGTGACAGCGAGCCATGGCTGGTTGGTGCCTAGCGACACCCAGGGTCTATAGACGCCGCCTGCCATTCCTGCAGATGACTGAGAACCAGTGTCTCCGATGACTGCGCATGTCTAGGGACCTGGTGGCTCACATCTGCCACTTACTGCAGGACTTGGCACCAAGGGGACATGGAGGGCATCCACTGCCAGTGGCTGTGAAAGTGACCGTGGTGCTCAATTTCAATATCAACGGCTCTTTTCAGGGCTCCACGGGTGACCTCTGTGGGATTTCACAATTTGCCACCCACAAAAGCATCCATGAGATGCCATCTTCTACATGGCACACAACTTTGCGCATTTCGCCCGGGACTGGACAGCCTGGATGCAACGACCATTGGATTTGCCCAGATCTCAGGATTCCCACAGGTGCAGGGTGTGATCGACTGCACTCATGTGGCACCTAGGTCTCCATCGCTGCACATGGTGGACTACAGCAACTGCAACTGCAACTCACTAAATGTAACAACCAGAAACGCATCCTGCAGGTGTGCATATGGTTTCCAGGGACTGCTCACGATGCCTACATCCTCAGTCAATAACAGGTCCATGGAGTCTTCCAGGGCCCACAGAAGCTGCAGTTCTGGTTCCTCAGGGACATGGGCTACCCGCAGAGGCCATGGCTGATGACACCCACGTGGTGGCCTCAGACTGCAGCAGAGCGATGGTATAATGAGGCTCATGCTGCAACTCGCAACTTGGTGAAGCAACTATTGGGATTCTGAAGATGAGGTTCCAGTGCCTGGATTGGTCTGGTGGAGCCCTGCAATACAGTCCACAGAGGGTGTCATGCATTGCCGTCGTCTGCTGCGCCCTTTACAACCAGGCGCAGCAACGGGGAGAGGAGCTGGCTGAGGAGGAGATGGAGGATCTGCACATCTCCTCCGATGAGGAAGATGCCAATGGGGATGAGGCTGAGGAGGTCCTCCAAGGGAATGATGACAGGGATGAGGCCCACGCACTGACTCGACGAGGCAGGCATGCTCGGGAGGCCCTCATAGCTGCTAGATTTGTGAAGGGTGATGATGATATGCAGTGAAGTTCCTCACATTGCATCTTTGAACGTTTGACTCCTGCCTGATTTATGGCAGCACGAATACCCTCTGTGAGAATGCTCCTGTCACGGAGACGCAGTGGAGTCCCTAATAGTCACTCTATTGTAGGAAGATGATGACAACATGCAGTGAGGACACTCCATAAATCTTCACATAGCCCCTGAGAATGTTTGAGTCCTGTCTGGCCGAGAGCAACTCGCTTGTGCTCTGTGATCAGGGTCACATCATAGAGCTGCAGCCATGAAACTTTAGAAGCATCTGATGCTTTGTCCGCCTTCAGCACCTGATCCCTTCAGGAGCTGGAGTACAGTGGTCAAAGATGCTGAAGAGATGGGAGCCAGCCCCTCCATAAAGGTGCTGAGAGCACACAGAGAGAATGACGGAACTCTGTGACGCCTGCCCACTACATTCTGGCAGCAATGACAAGCACCATCGAGGTGCAGGCATCAGTAATGTTTCCAGTGAATGTGAGGCCGGACCAACACTTTGGCCTGAAGGCTGCACAGAGCACAGGGAAGAGGCCCTGGACTGAGACATCTGCCTTTATCTTGTGCAGAAAGGTTTCACATCTGAGTGACACGAACACTGCTCATCAGAACAAGGAGCTATAGGCAGGGAGACATTCTTGAGAGTTTATTTACAATAGTGAACATTATGTACAAGTGATTAACACCCATGCCCAGGCTGTGCAACTATATCTTCTTAACTTTCCTAACCCTGTCGCTATGTATTAGTGCTCCCCAGACATCCACAGCGGAGGTGGAGGCAGTCTGCTGACTGTGATGCCCTGTCTGTGATGACTTTGGCGGGTGTCCTCTGGAGGGGCGAGGCTTGAATGGCCCTTGCACGCTTTCGGGGTCCTGCTGTGTGGCAGTGACACCCTCCCTGGCCTGTGAAGCTGGAGCTGCTGAGGTCACAGGAAGAGGGGATTCGGATGGGCAGGACACTCCCAGAGTCACCTGGATGGATGGGCCCAGGGTGTACACCTGCTGATCCTCCTCCCTATGGGTGCCCGAGGGCCCCACGCTGACTCCTTGAGGGGAAGGGGTAGCTGGAGTGAGATCGAGTTGCCCCGCACCCCTCTCGCATGCACACTGTTGTAGGCCAACTATGGCATCAGCGATGGAGTTAAGCCTGTGCAGCAGTGCAGGAGCGACGTCCTGGACCAAGGTCTCCATGACGGACGCCATCCTACCAGTGTTGACCTCAGTGCATTGGCATGCCGGCACTATCACCTCAGCTCCTCCATTGTGCCTTGCAATCTGAGGAGTGCAGCAGAGATCTCTTCCTGATGTTCCTGAGCTTGCCTTTGCAGCCTCAGCAACTGTGACATGACCTAGTCCAGAGGCTCGTCATCGAACTCGGACTCAGGAACGTTCTGGCCTCCAGCAGTCCTCCGAGTGCCGGGGACTTGGGAGGTCCCTGCCGCTGCCTGCTGTGGATCAGACAGTGCGATGTGCTCACTAGATTGTTGTCCCGAGGCTACTCTAAAGCTAGGTCCCACCAAGGTGTGTGGCTCTGCATTGGTGGAGGGTGTGGGTGAGTGCTGAGACAGGTCTTCAGGGACGGTGCCTTCAGATTCGTCTTCAGAGGTTTCTTCACGGCTTGGTTGGAAGCCCAGGGTCATGGAATCTGTCGGCTGCTTGGCTGATGTGCCTGCGGAAGCAAGGAGAGATAATTAGTGCATAGCAGTGGCCTGTGAAACAGGACACACCATTCACAGCATGGTTCTCTGATGGATGTTGCACTGCTGGATCGTCACAATGTAAAGCATAGCCAACCTCACCATCAGCACAGGACCAGTCCCAGTCATCTCCGGCCAGCTGGATGGCTTTGTTTTCAAAGTCTGTGAGGACCTTGATTTCAGGCATTCCTCCACCGGTCTGCGACCTCTCCCTCTTGTTGTTTGCCAGCTTGTCGTACATGAATAGAGTTGGACAGAGAGTAAGCAGAACGCCTGCCAGGCCTGATGATAAATGTGCCTGGCATGTGCAGGTGGTGAGTGGCCCCATGGACGGGATGTGGACAATGACAGTGTGTGTGAGAGAGTGAATGGTGATGTCCCTTGAACCGGCAGTGAGTGAGGGCTTTGTAGATGTGTGATGTGTTTGTGAGTTGAGAGTAATGAGAAGAGTGACTTACCCTGGTGGAACGGAGGAGATCGATCATCCTCTTGGGGCAATGGGTGGCTGTTCTCTTTTGCAGGGCATTGGCACTGACCACCGCTGCCACCGCTTCCCAAGCCGATTGCTCACCTTGCTGCCCATCCTATGGTCAGAGCGGGGGTACAGGTCATCTCTGCGGCCGCCAAGCCATCCAGCAGTCGCTTGAGGGTCCCGTCATTAAACTGGGGGGCTGCGGTCTTTTTTCCTTTGCTGGCCATGTCTCCTGGGCAGCAGTGGTGAGCTGGCAGTGATGAGCGCTTTGCTGGCGGCTGCCTTTTAAAGATGGTGGCCGGCGTGATGCAACGGCGGGGTGATGGCAAGCGGGTGAATGAGAACCCGTCCGCCATGGAAATCGTGTGTTTCCTGGGAATGCATAAATAATGTGGCAGGCTCGGGACGATACCGCATGAGAACCCACCATCGCCATCGGTGTGTTGAACACCATTTTGCCCGCCCATTGCCGCACTTAGTGCAAATCTGGGAAAATTCCTCCCAATGTGAGCAGGGAGCATTACAAGAAATCGCCTACCTAGAACTGGCAGGACTGGCAATTGCTTATAAATTAGGGCATGTGGACAACCTGAGTGACACTTCCTGACACTTGGGTGTGTAAGACAGCCACTTGTATATTCATCCAGCTTCCACAGGTACCTAGGGTTGCCAGGTACACAAAGGGCAGGCGAAGATTCAGTAATGTTGCGGTAAATTGGTGTTAACATTTCTTACCTTTCCTTAGTGATTTGTTTTCCCTGCTGACGCATATGGCCCATTAAGTCAATTGGCCTCATTATTTTTTCCCTCCAAACATTCTTAGTGGAATCAATGGGTTCCCAATCTATATTCACTCCCTCGGCCTTTGATATAATTGGAAGATTGCAGCTCCAAGGGGTTTCCCAATGGACATTCCTTCTCACCCTTTGTTATGGTTGAAAGAATAGCAGCACCACTGGAGGGCTGTCAGTGTGCAAGAGAGATGTTGCACCGCCAGCCAATGACACCCACAATCCCATATCTGCAGATAGGGTTGACCAAGCCTCGCATTGACCAATAATTAATACTCATATTACCATAGGAAGCTGGGATGTGTAAATGCTTGTCCACTCAGTGACATCCTGGATATTCAAGAATTCCTGTCACTGCTCCCCTTGTCTGTAATGTGCTCAGGTGCTCTTGCAAACTCAGCACCAGTCACCTGCTTTGTGATAACTCTGGGGCGAGTCAGGTCAGCTGAAATTATGCAAGAGATCAGGACAATACCCTTTGAGTTTCAGGGCCCTTATAACCTGAAAACTCAGACCAGTAACTTAAATCGCACACTTTTGGTCAGAGCTCTCAAACTGCTGTAAAGGGAGGACAATTATGAAGAAGCTCTTATGTCATTTATATATAACCTGATATTTTTCAGGAAATCGCAGCACCCAAACAGGAAGTGAAAGATAGGAAAGTCATCCTGCTGTGTCCAGCAGTTTTATCTGAAGGACTATGAGAGGTGTAGAAAAAAGATTAACTGCATTTTCTCCAACAATAATTTCAATTCAAGGAATGGCATCTTAAAGCATGACATCTTAAAGAGGCATCAGAAAGGAATCACGCACCATTTGCCTATTTGACTCACAATGTTATTGAAGAGGTTGACAGATTGCCAGCAGTGACTGATGAGGCTTGTCAGACCTGATGTGAACCTGCTCACAGCCATTTTACCATGGGGCAAGAGTCAGCCTATTAAAAATTAATGGAGGAATTCAGGTTTCCTGCTCTGATGCGGCCTAGGGACAGATGAGCAAGGCCCTTCCTCATGGGCGCCAGATTCCCACAAACACCTACCACAGCCTGCCTCTTGACTTTGATTATTCATCAGAGGTCAGCACAATTTCCAAATTGGGATGGCTCTACTGGGCTGAGACCAAGGTTAGAATTTTATTGTTGACAATGAATGAAGCTGAGCCCAAGCTGACTAAACACCTGGAGGTCAGCCAACATTCACTTGTACTCATGATTGGGACTCAGCAATTCTAGTTATCCTGAATTCACTGCTTGATCACTCCACAAGAACAGTGTGAAAACCAAGCTAAGACCAACTTGCTGGGCTAATAGACCTTAAGCTTAGGCCTAGAATGTACTTTGCCTTTTGTGTGTGTGAACACTTTTGAATACATTGAGCCTTGATATTGTCCATGCCCAACCCTGGCAATGTGGGGGTGGGGGAAATCTCTTCCCCTGAGTGGTGACACCTGAGAAACCCTCGATGTTAGCCCTCAAGCCTCAATTGTATGAAGTGGGTGAACAGTAAAATGTAGGAGGTAGCTAACTTGACAAGGCATCATTGCAGATCGGGCTGCTGCAGCACTAGCAGCGCACTCTAGACCAGTGATCGGGGGGAAGGATGGAGGGATTGTTGGAAGTGAGTGGTAAGCGGGAATCGGCAGTGACCTGGAGAAGGGCATTTGACAGCCGTGACAGCTAGACCTCCTTGCACTTTGTGAGTTCAGCACGTGGCAAGTGAAGTGTTGTGGACCTCGCAAATTGAGAGCAACAACTTATATTTATATAATACCTTTACTGCAATAAAACCTCCTGCTTCTCAATTTGGAAGCTTAGGAGGCCATTAAATGCTCGAGATTCTAGGCCACTGACTTGCTACTTTATCATTATTTCACACCCTTTTGCAGCCCAATGATACACCCCCATTGCCTACACCAATTATCCCTGGGGTCCTATAAATAAATAGTATATACAGCATGGGAGCAGGCCATTTGACCCAGCCAGCATTTATATTACACTTGAGTCTATTTCTGTGCTTCCTCATCTAACTCTATAAGCTTAACTCTCTATTACCTTCTCCCTCATACACTTAATGCCTCTCATTAAATGCGTCCATAATATTCACCCTAATTACTCCCTGTGGTAGAGAGCTCCAGATTGGCACCGCTCTCTGAGTAAATACATTTTGTCTGAATTCCCTGTTTGCTTTCTTGGTGGCTATCTGATTTTGATGCCTTCTATTTTTCAATCCTCCATGGGGCAGGGCCATTTGGATAGCTCATTCAAATAGCTAGAAGAATAGAAACTTTCTGTGCCCTAACATCCTAAGTGGTAGGTCTTGACTTTGTTCGCTAGTGTAAAATGGTTAACAGTGAATTGGCAGCCCAATTTACATCTCCCTCTGTTGATGCTAATGCTTCAGATACAAAGCAAGCTATTGACTTGCTATCATCCATTGTGCACTATCACACAAAGTCAAGTTCTATCGTTAAGATTCTAGGATGCTGTGAAGAACCCAACCCCATTCTTGCCTGTAACCACCCTGCTACTGCCAGATCCTCAAGCACAATTCCCCGTAGTATTTATTTATTTTTTTATTCATTCAAGGCATGTGGGCGTTGCTGGCTGGGCCAGCATTTATTAACCATCCCTAATTGCCATTGAAAAGGTGGTGGTAAGCTGCCTTCTTATACCGCTGCAGTCCCTGTGGCGTAGGTACACCCCACAGTACTGTTAGAGAGGGGGTTCCAGGATTTTGACCCAGTGACAGTGAAGGAATGGCAACATATTTCCAAGTCAGGATGGTGTGTGGTTTGGAGGGGAACTTCCAGGTTGTGGTGTTCCCATGTGTCTGCTGCCCTTGTCCTTCTAGACGGTAGCGGTCGTGGGTTTGGAAGGTGCTGTTTAAGGAACCTTGATGTGTTTCTGCAGTGCATGTTGTAGATGGTATACACTGCTGCTACTGTGCGTCAGTGGTGGAGGGAGTGAGTGTTTGTGGATGGGGTGCCGTCCTGCTTTGTCCTGGATAGTATCAAGTTTCATGAGTGTTGTGGGAGCTGCACTCATCCAGGCAAGTGGGGAGTATTCCATCACAGTCCTGCCTTCTGCTTTGTAGATCGTGGACATGTTTTGGGGAGTCAGGAGGTGAGTTACTTGCCACAGGATTCCTAGCCTCTGACCTGCTCTTCCAGCCACAGTATCTATATGGCTAGTCCAGTTCAGTTTCTGTTCAATGGTAACCTCCAAGATGTTGACAGTGGGGGATTCAGTGATGGTAATGCCATTGAATATCAATGGGTGATGGTTAAATTCTCTCTTGTTGGAGATGGTCATTGCCTGGCACTTGGGTGGCACAAATGTTACTTGTCACTTGTCAGCCCAAGCCTGGATATTGTCCAGGTCTTGCTGCATTTGGACATGGAATGCTTCTGCACTTGAGATGTCGCAAATGGTGCTGAACTTTGTGCAATCATCAGCAAACAACCCCACTTCTGGCCTTATGATGGAAGGAAGATCATTGATGAAGCGGCTGAAGATGGTTGGGCCTAGGACACTACCCTGAGGAACTACTGCAGTGATGTCCTGGAACTGAGATGACTGACCTCCAACAATTGCAACCATCTTTCTTTGTTTTGGGTATGACTCCAACCAGTGGAAAGTTTTCCCCCTGATTCCCATTGACTCCAGTTTTGCTAGGGCTCCTTGATGCCACACTCGGTCAAATGCGGCCTTGTAGTCAAGGGCAGTTGCTCTCACCTCACCTCGGGAGTTCCACTCTTTTGTCCATGTTTGAACCAAAGCTGTAATGAGGCCAGGAGCTGAGTGGCCCTAGCAGAACACAAACTAGGCATCAGTGAGCAGGTTATTACTAAGCAAGTGCCGCTTGATAGCACTGTTGATGACCCCTTCCATCGCTTTATCGATGATTGAGAGTAGACTGATGGTGCTGTAATTGGCTGGGTTAGATTTATTTTGCTTTCTGTGTACAGGACATACCTGGACAATTTTCCACATAGCCGGGTAGATGCCAATGTTGTAGCTGTACTGGAAAAGCTTGGCTAGGGGCACGGCAAGTTCCGGAGCACAAGTCTTCAATACTATTGCCGGAATGTTGTCAGGACCCATAGCCTTTGCAGTATCCAGTTCCTTCAGCCATTTCTTGATATCACGTGGAGTGAATCGAGGTGGCTGAAGACTGGCATCTGTGATGCTGGGAACCTCCGGTGGAGGCTGAGATGGATCATCCACTTGGTATTTCTGGCTGAAGATTGTAGCAAATGCTTCAGCCTTATCTTTTGCACTGCTGTGCTGGGCTCCTCCATCATTGAGGATGGGGGTATTTGTGAAACCTCCTCACCTGTTGAGTTGTTTAATTGCCCACCTCCATTCACGTCTGCTGTGGCCTAGACCTGATCTGTTGGCTGTGGGATCGCTTAGCTCTGTCTATCACTTGCTGCTTATGCTGTTTGGCATGCAAGTAGTCCTGTGTCATAGCTTCACCAGGTTGACACCTCATTTTTAGGTATGCCTGGTGCTGCTCCTGGCATGCCCTCCTGCAGTCTTCATTAAACCAGGGTTGATCCCCTGGCTTGATGGTAATGGTAGAGTGGGGGATATGTCAGGCCATGAGGTTACAGATTGTGTTTGAGTACAATTCTGCTGCTGCTGATGTCCCACATTGCTTCATTGTTACCCAGTCTTGAGCCACTAGACCTGTTTGAAATCTATCCCATTTAGCATGGTGGTAGTGCCACACAACACAAGGGTATCCTCAATGTGAAAGCAGGACTTCGCCTCCAAAATGACTGTGCGGTGGTCACTCTTACCAATACTGTCATGGACAGATGCATCTGCGGCAGGCAGGTTGTTGAGGATGAGGTCAAGTATGTTTTTCCCTCTTGTTGGTTCCCTCATCACCTGCCTGCCGCAGACCTAGTCTAGCAGCTATGTCCTTTAGGACTCGGCCAGCTCGGTCTGTGGTGGTGCTACCGAGCTACCCTTGATGATGGACATTGAAGTCCTCCACCTTGCCACCCTCAGTGCTTCCTCTAAATGGTGTTCAGCATGGAGGAGCACTGATTCATCAGCTGAGGGAGGGCGGTATGTGGTAATCAGCAGCAAATTTGCTTGCCCATGTTTGACCTGATGCCATGTGACTTCAAGGGGTCTGAAGTTGATGTTGAGGACTCCCAGTGCAACTCCCTCCCGACTGTATACCACTGTGCCACCACCTGTGCTGGGTCTGTCCTGCTGGTGGGACAGGGCTTACCCAGGGATGGTGATAGTGGTGTCTGAGGCATTGTCTTTTAGACTCCATGAGAATGCTTATGTCAGGCTGTTGCTTGACCAGTCTGTGAGAATAAGGAGGAATTTGCAGGGTTGACAGGGCTGTGTTTGCCGTTGTCATTTCCAGTGCCTAAGTCGATGCTTTGTGGTCTGTCCGGTTTCATTCCTTTGAGGCTTTTTAGCAGTTTGATACAACTGAGTGGCTTGCTAGGCCATTTTAGAGGGCGTTTAAGAGTCAACCACATTGCTGTGGGTCTGGAGTCACATGAAGGCCAGACCAGGTAAGGACAGCAGATTTCCTTCCCTAAACGATATTAGTGATCCAGATGGGTTTTTACAGAATTGTGACAGTGTAGAAGGAGGCCATTCGGCCCATCTTGTCTGTACTGGCTCTCTGAGCATTTTAACTTAGTGCCAATCTCCTGCCTTTTCCCCGTAACCCTGCACGACAATTGACATTAGACTTCTAATTCCAGATTTTTATTGCATTTGAACCCGAGTCCCTAGAGCATAACCCTGGGCCTCTGGATTACTAGTGCAGTGACAATAACATTACACCATTGCCTCCCCAGTGAGGAAACAGGTCGGTGCTCATTCTTATGGTTCTTGCTTGTGCTTTTGATTTTAAAAGCTGCAATGACTTAAACGCCTCATTCAAAAACTTTCATTGCCACTTTAAACTGTTTCCCCTTCACTCCCAACACTTCCACCTCAACCCTTTAAGGTGCCGCTCAAGATCGGCTCAGCATTTATCTGAGGTTCTTGCTCTAAAGAAACAATTTGGCCTGCGTTTCTTTTCTCTTCCTTCTTTTTCTAAATCTCTCTGTCTCTGCTTCCTTCCTGTCTTCTCTGTGTCCCTTTTTCTTTTCGTTTTAATATTCCTGTCTCTTTCTCTCATTCCATCTTCTCTCTTTTACGTCTATATTAATCAATCTATTTTTAATCAATCTCTTTTTCTCTCTTCCCGTCTTTCTAATTACATCTGTTTATTTCTCATTTTTTTACACCTCCTTTTGTCCTTATCTCCTGTATTTTTCTGGAACTCTCTTTCAATATTTCAATCTCTTCTCATTTTCTGTTTGTCCCTCTCTTTCTCACCCTTCTTGCTATCTGTATTTTATCCCCTTTTCTCTGTTTCGCTCTTTTCTTTCTCTACTTCTTTCTCTCTCTTCTCTCTCTCTCTGTCTTTCTGCACCACCTGCTACTCTGAAACCCCCGATGAGCGAAGTTTTCCAAAAATAGATGGATACACTGTTGTCCTACTTT
Organism: Cetorhinus maximus; assembly: GCF_964194155.1. Classification (NCBI taxonomy): domain Eukaryota; kingdom Metazoa; phylum Chordata; class Chondrichthyes; order Lamniformes; family Cetorhinidae; genus Cetorhinus; species Cetorhinus maximus. The sequence continues at coordinate 61,652,772 of NC_135888.1, read as the reverse complement.
ATTCAGTCCTCTTTTGACCCCAGTACATCTCAAACCTAGCCACTATCTGCGTTAAATTGACATTATACCTGGTATTCAAAAGCACTTTTATGTTTAATAATTGAAATTAAAGAGAAATCATTTCACTCCATGGTTAACCATTCGATAATTTGGAAGGTGATACATGGAAACAGACGTCAGAACAAATTAATATATAACAGCAAACTACATACGATTAAACTGTAGGCTTCTCTGATTTGACTAAATGCCAGTGGAGACACTTCCTTTCAGAGTCCTTTGGACCTGCCCCTTTCCCTCTATTGAGGATGGTCAGGGCAATTTGATTCTCATCTATGAGATCCTTTTTCATTTTGCAAATGGCATTGGCACAGAAGCTTGGAGCCTTGCCGAAAAGTCGCTGGCACTTAGCCGATAGCTTAAATCGAGCCTGGCATTAACAGGTAGTTTAACTCTATTCAAGAATAACTCAGGCTGTCATAGCTACTCATTTGCATTTGGAGACCTTATTGAATAGAACCACATATTGAATCTTACAGCACATTTGGCCCATTGTGCCTCTGCTGGCTCTTTGAATGAGTTATCCAATTAGCCCCACTCTGCTGCTCTTTCTGCTTCTCTGCTCCTTCCATGACAACATGTGCTGTACCGTAAAGTTTGACGGCATCACTTCTGACCGTTTGAAGGTGAGAAGTGGATTAAACAGGGCTGTGACCTAGCCCCTACTTTGTTTGGTTCTTCTTCTCCATGCACATGACCTGTGCCTTACCTGCAGATATGGAAGGAGTTTACCTGCATATCAGACAGCAAGCTCTACGGTCTAACCAAATCAAAAGTGAAGACAAAAATACAGCACATCTTGCCCAGAGAACTCCTCTACGCTGATAATGCAATACTAATCGCTCACTTGGAAACTCAGCTACAAAGACTCATGGATTCTTTCTCCCACGGCTGTAACTTGCTCTCCATGGTTATAAACATCAAAAAAAACATGGTCATGGGACAGGATATCATAGCCCTGCCCCTGGTCACACTAAGTAACACTCCGCTGGAAGTGGTTAGCAAATTCTGTTACCTTGGGACCACAGTGACAGACAATCTGTCCCTTGATGCAGAACTCAATACATATATAGGGAAAGCAGTTACCACCTTTGGCCGACTCACAAAATGTTCATGGAATAACATCAAACTGATTCTTAGGGCCAAGATGTGGCCTGTGCCATGAGGCCTGTGTTCTCGGCACTTTGCTGAATGGGTGCAAAACATGGACGACTTACAACTATCAAGAAAGGAATCTCAACAACTTTCACCTTCACTGTTTGCAATACATTCTGGGCATGTTATGGAAGGACAAAGTCACAAAAGTGGCAGCCCTCTGAAAGGCAAACCCCCAAGTATGTTGACACACATCAAGCAGAAGTGACTACGTTGCTCAGGCACATTCGCAGGATGGAAAATGTTCCATGCCTAAGGAATTTCTGTGTGATGGAGAGGCCGGAGCCAGTGGAATGCCCAAAGATCCGTTTCAAGGGTGCTTGCACACGTGACATGAAGGCCCTAAACATCAATTCCTGCACCTGGGAGACATTACGATAGGGCAAAATGGCGACATCACCTGTGGGCCAGCATATGGTGATCAGTGTCTACAGCAGCTTGGCAACAACAGGTGCCAACACTGGAAATAACAATCCACAACCACACCTGCTAACCACTTGTGGTAGAACCTGCCTCTCATGGATTGATCTCTTCGGCCATCAGCAAAAAGTGCAACATTTTTTTTTAATCATTCACCAGATGTGGGCTTCGCTGGCTAGGCCATCATTTATTGCCCATCCCTAATTGCCCTTGAGAAGGTGGTGGTGAGCTGCCTTCCTGAACCTTCATACAGTCCATGTGGTGTAGGTACATCCACAGGGCTGTTAGGGAAGGAGTTCCAGGATTTTGACCCAGTGACGGTGAAGGAACGGGGATATATTTTCATGTCAGGATGGTGAGTGACTTGGAGAGGAACTTCAGGTGGTGGTGTTCCCATCTGTTTGCTGTCCTAGTTTTTATGAAGACTTTCATCCCCAAGGGAAATGATTTGCTGCATGTTCACCATCCCCTGCAGATGGAAGGATGCTGCCTCCACTGACACTGGTAGCCCCGCAAATTTTTGCTTCCCTTGGAGTTATCAAGTTCCTATTAGAAAGTTACGATTTGATCTGTTTAAACCAGCCAGTGCATTCCAAATCATAATGACCCACTGCGTAGAATAAATTTTTCTAATTTCCCCTCTCCTTTGGACAATCATTTTAAATCTGTGTTCTTTTGTTATTAGCCCAGCTGCCGTTGATACTATTTCTCCCAATTTAGTTTATCAAAACTCTTCATAATGTTGCAATATTCAATTTCCCTTTAAGCCTTTTTGCTCTAAGTAGAACAGTTCCTTTCTATCTAGTCTCTGCACATAACTGAAGTCTGTCATCCATCAACACCTCTTTGCCCTTTTGTCTATGACATCTTTTGGCAATCTCCACCTATCACTGGCCCTCTATCCAGCTCTACCTGTCCCACCCCCCTTAAACCAACTTATATTTCACCTCTCTTCTATTTTTCCTTAGTACTGTTGAAGAGTCATACAGACTCGAAACGTTAACTGTATTCCTCTCCACAGATGCTGTCAGACCTGCTGAGTTTTTCCAGATATTTTTATTTTTGTTTTTGTTCTGTCATCCTACATACTGCTCTAATAAATCTCTTCTGCACCCTCTTGAAGGCTTTGACATCCTTCCTAAGATACCCAGAATTGAACACAATACTTTAGATGATATCTAATCAGTGATGTAGGACATAATTTCCTTGCCTTTGCATTCTAGACCTATATTAATAGAGTCCAGGGTCCCATATAATTTTTCAAGTGTCTTATTAAACTGCCCTGCGACTTTCCAAGATTTGTGTACGCACACCCCCAGCATGTCCCTTCGGCTGTTCATCACAGGCAAAGTACTGACCATACCCAACCAGCCCATGCTTTCAAGACTTAAAATGTAGTGTTCCACATGAGATGTGATTCCACAACATTGGCTAAACAATCCAGTGCTGTTACCATTCTAGCAAATCTTCTCTTCACCTTCTCCAAGGCCTAGGTATCCTTCCTAAAGCTGCAGTGCCCAGGTTCAGATACAATACTCCTGCTGAGGCCTAACCAGAGATTTATAAAGTTTCTGTATGACTTCATTACTTTTGTACGCTAACACCTCAATTAATAAAGCCAAGGACCCCACACACTTTATTTTAACAGCCTTTTCAGCATCCAGCCACCATCAAGGATTTGTGTATGTGGACGCCCATGTATCTTTGTTCTTGCAGTTCCTTTAGTACTATACCATTTAGTTTATATTACCACTGCTCATTTGTCCCACCAAAATGCATCACTTCACCCTTCTTTGCATTAAATTTTATCTGCCATATACCTGCTCCTTTCACTAGTCTGTCTACATCCTCCTGACTCCTTACTATATTTCCATGCTTTGCATCACCTGAAAATTTTGAAATTATGCCTCATATACCAAAGTCCAAGTCATTAATAGATATCAAAAATAGCTGTGATCCCAAAACCAGCCTTGGGGGAACACCACCGTATACTGCCCTCCAGTCTTATACACAATCATTCATTGCTACTTTGTTTTGTGTCTCCTAGCCAACTTTGTATCTAAGTTCTCACTGCCTCTTTAATCCCATAGGCTTCGATTTTGTTAATAAGTTTATAACGTGGCACTTTAATGAACCCTATTTTATCCATTACCTTCTTCAACCTTCCTTGACATTTCATCTACTCCCAGTGACAAGGCATTTAACGTCCTAACATGTAGGGACATGTAGAAATTAAAACTCTCTCCTCACTCTCTTTGTAACATTTTCAAAGTAGACCCTTGTCACTGATTCCCCAAACCAAAGAAAATAATATTTCCCCATTCACTCTTTAAAACCATTCATAATGGTTCAAGGGATTCAAGTGTCTCCTTATATCTATAGATTCCCAACTTGATAAACATAGGTTGTGTGATCTGTCCAGCAACCTGAACACATAACATAGGCCCACAGCACTGTTGGGAAGTCTTCTTTCAGGTAAGATGTTAAACTGAGGCCCCATATGCTGTCTCAAGTGAATGTTAAAGATTTCATGGCATTAAAAGAGGAGCATTAAAAGTCCTCCCCAGTGTTCTGAAAAATTTTTGTCCCTCAACTAACAGCACTACCACATTGCTCATTGTATCATTGCCACATGTGAGACATTGGCTGCCACCTTTCCTACATTATAGCAATGACTGCACATCAAAAGCACTTCACTGGTGGTGAAAAGTTTGGGATTATGGAATATGCTACAAAAATCGAGTCTTTCTTTAGTTAAAAGTTAATTTGGAGGCAGCATGGAAAATTGGTGAATATCATCCCATGTTCCAGGCCTCTCACATCATCCTCCTGCTCTCCACTAGGCACTGAAAACAGAACACCCACATTGTCAGGGCCCAGGACACACTTTGATCAGTTAAGCAATCAACTTATTTACTTGTTTCAGTTTTACATTAACTTTTTGTTTAATATTAATTTAAGGAATGTTTGAGGAAGGCAAAGAATTATGATTTTTTACACTGCTTTTTTGCCTTCACATAACATTGTGCATCAAGCAAATCTGCACAGAGATGAGTATCCCTAGCTCTACTTCCTAGAAAATCAGTTAGAAATTGATGATCATTTTGAAAAGAATGTCTGACCACAGCTTAATAGTGGTGCTGTTCTATCTGCATCAATGTTTTTGGTGATCTGCACACTTTGAAGAGATGATTAACAGGTTGGGATCCAACTAGGAGGTAAGCACTGAACCTTGCAAGGCTGATCTATGTCACTTCCTGTTTTTGAGTTTTTAAAAATCTTTTTGCTGAGTTTAGAAATTTTCAGAGGTGATGCACCCAACATAGAGGCTTGATAAACGAGAGTGCAAGTTGCAGAATTGTCTCTTTAGTATTGATCTGGTGCGGATTCCATGGCTCCACCATACCCGTATCCAACAGCCTGCTCTGAGAACTCTGCTCACATTTTGACAGCTGTGACAAATTCTACCACAGCAGCTGGGACAACACACAACATTTTAAAACAATCAACAAAGCTTGTCTACCATCTACAAGGCAGGAGTGTGATGAAATACTCCCCACTTGATTAGATGAGTGCAGCTCCCACAACACTCAAGGGGCTTGACACCATCCTGGACAAAGCAGCCCACTTGATTGGCACCACATCCCCAAACATTCACTCCCTCCATCACTGACGCACAGTAGCAGCAGTGTGTACCATCTATAAAATGCACTGCAGGAACTCACCAAGGCTCCTTCAACAGCCTCTGGAGTGGGAATTGAACCTTTGATCTTCTGCCTTGGAGGCCAGGGTGCTACCACTATCTCCCCCGTTCAGTTCTGATCTCCATGCCTTTACTCAAAATGCTTATGTTTTTGCTACTAGAAAGCTTTGCTGAAAGGTTAAGATGAGGTAGATGGATTGGGAGGAGACTCGTTTAGAGTAGAGGCCAGCACAGATTAGTTGGGCTGAATGGCCTGTCGCTGTGTTGTATATTCTATGTAATTCAGATGCTGACAGGTTAGTTCTGAATTGTTAGCAGCTGTGTTTTCCCAAGTGTTGGATAATTTTCTGATGGCTTATTGAATTGAGAATGAATTAAGATGCACCTAAGGCCTGAAATTTTTTATTAGAACACAGTAGAAAACTGGAACTGCTTCATAATGTCAGGGGAACCCCCTAGGAGAGTTCTTGTAAATGTAATTCTCTGACATTTGTTTTTTTTAATGACTGTCATTCACAATGACAGGCCTTATCCTGGTAAATCAAAACAGGAAAGTCTTCAGCATTGATAGAAAGAAAAAAATATGGAAAGAAAGTTTACATAATCGTAGTTCATTGATACCCCAGTATAGGGTAAACTCAGCACTGCTGTATTCACAACTGCAGACCTGCAAACAAATAAAATATAGGTTGATGTTAGGGCATTGAAACAAGGTCAGTTTTATATATTGACCAGTGTTATCAGAGGAAGAAACAACCTGTGCTGTTGTAAATCATAGGCCTTTAGTCTTTGGCCCTTGGGCACTGTTCCTAGAATGTCCTAGTTTGAATTTGTTGATCTCCCAGGGAGTAACAATTACTTAGTCAAGTACTGTACAGTACATAAATAGCCCCACTCTCAGTTAGATTTGCCAGCACTAATTAAGTGCCTCAGAAATTTTACTGTAAACTGTCACTGGAAACTTCTTGTGAAAACATTAACCCTTTCTTTAGTCAGAATCCCTCACTGCCTCATCTGCAAGTGCTGTCCTTATCCAATGCTATTGTCATCTGATCCGATCCTCACTCCCTACTGCCCTCACCTGACTGTGCACTCACCTAATGTTGTCCCCTCCAATATTACCCACACCCAAAGTTGTTTTCACTCAATATTACCCTCACCTTTTGTTGTCATCACCTAATGCTGTCCTCATCTGATGCTTTCCTCACCCAATGTTCTCTTCGCCAGATGCTGCCCTGCCCTTGATTCTGTTCTCACTTGATGCTATCCTCAACCAATGTAATTTTCACCAATATTCTCCTCGCTATCCTCGGCCAATCACCACCGAATATTTCCTTAATCTGATGTTGTCTTTGCTTAATATTATCCTTACCCAATATGGCTCTCAAATGATGTTGTCCTTACCCACTGTTTCTCTCACTAAACATTGTCTTCACTTAAAGTTTCTTCATCAAATGTCGTACACACCTAACGTGGTTCCCACCTGATATTACCCTAACCTGATATTATCCCCTCCACTATTGTCCTCACTGATATCCCCTGATGTAATCCACACTCGATGCTGTTCCAACCCGATGTGGTTCTTAATTCATTTTTTTCCTACTCTGATGTCCTACAGTAATGCTCTCCTACCTGATGTGGGCCCCAACTGAGATTATCATTTCCTGATGTTGTATATGAGGCACAGGGCCCACTGTAAATGGCTCAGCGGCTAGTAAGAGCAACTCACTCACCACAAATAGGGGCTGGAATTTTCCAGCCCCCCTCCACCCAGGGGCAGGGCCGGCGAACCAGTGAAACCTCCATTCACATCGGCGGGACCTGAAGATCCCACCTGTGTGAGGGGCTGGCAAATTCTGGTCGGGGATGCTAAAAGGTTATTGGGAAAGGGTGTAAGAGTAGGGTTAAATGGATGGCTCTTTCAGAGTCAGCACAGGCTTGATGGACCAAATGATTCCTTCCATGTCATAAAATTCTTTGATTCTCTCTGGGGACTGGCTGAACTATATCAGTTAAGGACTCACCTTAAAAGTGAATGGTGGCCTTCTACCTATTATTTTCTTATATATGATATCAATATAATTCTATCATGGTTCCTTGGTCGCAAGATTTCATGCATTTTATGAAATCATTTATGTTGATGTAAAAGGGACCTCTTTGTAATACATGACGAAGAGGTAACTCAATGCTGCAACATTCTATGGACAAAGATAAATATTTTGAACTAGAAAGTAGAACTAAAGGATGAATCAGTATTTGAAAAAGAAAAGGGGAATTATTGATGCTGTACTGGCCAATGTTCATCCCTTAACCAACAACATTGAAACAGATTGGCTGCAAAATTTGGTAGCCATAGCGCCTGATTTTTGGCACAATGAGTGTTGTTTCCGGTTGAAAATGATGGCACACACTTCTGTTGTGGGCTATGCCAGAAACTATCCTGGATAGGTCATCAACTGAGGCACTGAGAGTATGAGCTGGAAGTATGCAGAGTAGACAGCAGTGACTTCAATCAGTGTCTAACACTGATCTGACTCTAGTGGCACCGTTTCAACATCAACCCTTCAGTTAACCTCTTTTCCTAACCTCCCAGGGCACAGCATATGTTCAGCAGCAGGAAAGACCCCTCCCCCAACATTCCCCCCACTCCCCACATCCCACCACTGCCCCTCCCCCCCACCCCACCACTACCACCACTACCACCAGTGCTATTTCAAGGGATCATCAACTACTTCCAGTTTGATTGCTGCATGATTTCTCCTGGCAGTTGCTGAGTTAAGGAGTGTTTGGTGGCTTATATAGCTACTTAAAGCTATTGAAGTTTATAAGGACTGTTATGGCACATGGCAAAGGTCTTGATTTTCAATTCAAAGGTTCTCAGACTACTTGTTCCTAATCGTGGGTGCTATAGTCTCTATCCCTCTTGATTTGCTGCAGGGCAGGGGGAATGAGCAGAGGGAGAAACAGTGGAGGACAAGCTGCTGGAAGAGGGGGCTGGAGGAGGCAGAGAAGAACATTCAGCAGGAGGCTATAACCACCAAGGGTTTTCAGGATGAATTCTCCCCTCTACCTCAGTGAGGACCAGTGTTTGTGATGATTCCATTTCCGCAAGGAGGGGCTCACTGGACATATGAACATACAAAATAGGAGCAGGAGTAGGCCATTCGACCCCTCGAGTCTGCTTTGTTTGTGTTTCGAGTTCCACATTCCCACCTACAACTGATAACCTTTGATTCCCTTGCCTAACCAGAATCTATCTACCTCTGCCTTAAAAATATTCAACAACCCCACCTCCACCGCCTTCTGGGGCAGAGAGTTCCAAAGTTGCACAACCCTCTGAGAGAAAGCATTACTCCTCATTTCTCTCCTATAAGGGTGACCCCTAATTTTAAAACAGTGTCCCCTAGTTCTGGACTCATACACAGGAGGAAAGACCCTTTCCATGTCCACTTTGTTAAGGCCATTCAGGATCTTATATACTTCAATCACATTATACCTCACTCTTCTAAACTCCAGCGGAAACAAACCCAAACCCAGTCTGTCCAACCTTTCCTCATAAGACAACCAGGTATCAATCTAGTAAACCTCCTCTGAACCACCTCCAATGCATTTACCTCCTTCCTTAAATAAGGCAACCAAAACTGCACACATTTTCCGAGATGCGGTCCCACCAATGCCCTGTATAACTGAAGCATAACATCCTTACTTTTATGTTCAATCTGTCTCGTAATAAAGGATAGCATTCTATTAGCTGTCTTGATTACATGCTGTACCTGCATACTAACTTTTTGTGACTCATGCAGGAGAACACCGAGACCCCTCTGCACATCAGAATTCCTGTAGTCGTTCCCCATTTAAGGAATACTCTGCTTTTTTATTCTTCCTGTCAAAGTCAACGACTTCACATTTTCCTACATTATATGCCATCTGCCAGATTTTTGCCCACTTACTCAACTTATCTATATCTGCCTGCAAGCTCCTTATGTACTCTTCACAACATCTATAACCTCTTTAATGATTGACTCCAGCACCTTCCCCACAACATTGAATAAAAGCTCCTGTTCACAAATAGAAACTGGTGAGTATCATCTCTGCATATCTCAGAGGCACAAAACACAATACCTAGTGATAAAGATGACAAACAATTTAAATTTACCGGCTCCAGCACCTTTCCTTTCTTCACCGGGAGATCCACCCCTGCCTTGGGTTTAATGGATTTCGGGGTTCTGTGCTGGGGTTCAAGACAAACTTGGTTGTGACGGGTATGGATGGTCTGTAAGTAGCAGCAACCCACAACAAGACAATATTCATCCACTGCCTTGGGGTTGAAGGCCAATGAATAATCAAACAGCAAGCAGAAGACACATGTATGTTTGATAAGGTGGTAAGTGCTCTCGAGAAATACTTTAGGCCAAAGAAAAGTGTGGTGATAGAATGATACATATCCCTCCAGAGATGCCAAGGAAATGTTGAGCCCATAAAACAATAACATTGTGTCAGTTGGCTTCTACATGTAAATTTGGAACACTAATGAACAAACTAATTTGTGACCATCTCATTGAGAAAACTTCAATTCCATGAATTAGGGAACGTTCCCTCATGGAGGATGATGACCTAACCTTAGAAAAAGCCACAATCTTGGAAGTCCAAACCAAATCTGCCATTGTGGTAATTATGGTTTTATGTAATGTGTAGTCTACCTTTAAGAAGGATGTTATAAAGGAAGATCACCTGATCTTATGTAACCAACAGAGGAATAGCACGTGCTACCTCTGTAGTCATTGTCTGTAGTTAGTAGTCAGTCATATGGAGACAGAGCTTGAGTTGAAAGCGCACAAGTGTAATTGCTGAGGACCTTTGTAAAGAAGCAGAATGTGTTCCACCTAAGAAGTGTCTGCTGATCAAATCTGGCTATTGTACCAACTCGGCCAACCTGCAACAAGGGTGCAACCAGGATCTGTAAGTCCCAACAAATTGGTGACTAGGATCCAACAAACTGGCGATGAGGAAAAAGCAAGAAAAAAGCAAAGATAAAGCGAAGATACAATAAACTGGCTTCGAGAATATAACAAGTTAACGACAGAAATCAAGAGAAACTAAATCGGGCTGTACCTCATTCGGTAATCGTAAGTAGAATTTTCATCCTAATAGTCGAAGCCATCCCCTCACAGAATGCCACAATTCGGAAGAATTGATCCTTTCCATCCAGCCACAGATGATTGGCCTCATTATATTGAACACCTCGCAGCCTTTTTCCAAGCGAATGACATTATGGGGGAAGAGAAGAGGTGAGCGACCCTCTTATCCACATGTGGGAATAAAGCCTATGGCTTGTTTCGAAGTTTGATGGCACCCAGTACCCCAGATTCAAATGTTTTTGATGAATTGGTGGACTTCATGAAGGGTCATTACCAGCCAAAGTCCTCAGTAATGATGCAGCAGTTCAAATTTAACTCAAGAAACAGAACCCTGCGGGAGACAGTTGCTTGTTATGTGGCAAGTTTGAAACAGTTAATGGAACATTGCAAGTTTGGTACATCTTTAAATGACATGTTCAGAGATCGTTTAGTGCGCAGTGTGAATGAGGACACGATTCAGAAGAGATTACTGTCTGAAACAAATTTGGATTTTAAGAAGGCGCTAGAGGTACCATTGGCCATGGAAAGTGCAGTAAGGGATTCCAAAGCCATACAGGGAGCGCAAAATGGTACCGTCCTCCATGTTAGCCAGGTAGCCCCAGCCAAAAAGGGCACAAAAATTGAAGACCCTGCTGAGAAGCAGGAAACAGCCAACGCTTCCAGAAAAACAAAAAGAAATGACTTAGCAGTGAAAAGAAGGAATAATTGCAGAGGTGGAAACAAGCAACCTTATAACAATTGGTAGTTTTAAAAAATCAACTATTTTTATTGTCATCGAAATGGAAACATAATGAGACAGTGCAAGGAAAGAATCAGGCAGACATTCAAACAAAAAAACCCAGTGAGATCTACAATGTAGAAGAGCCTGAAGTAACAAATTAAGATATTTATTTGTTATTTAATTTGAAGGCTGGAAAGACAGAGCCATTACATGTAATAATGAAGGTAAATGGCAGATCTATTAGAATGGAAGTGGACATAGGAGATTCCACTGCAGTAATTGGTGAACACATCTTCAAATATCTGAATTATGGTGAACATAAATAAAATTTGTAAGAAACTGATGCCAAATTAAAAACTTACACAGGTGAAGACATCCAAGTAAAAGGCATAAGTTGAGTTACTGTCCATTATGGAAGCCAGTTGGTAAAACTACCCTTGATGGTGATAGCAGGTGAGGGGCCAAGCCTCCTTGGACTAACTGGCTAAAGGAGATTAAGTTAGAATGGGTTGAAATTTTCTAGCTGAGAACAAGTGGGTTACCAGAGCTACTGCAAAAATATGCTTCAGTCTTCAAGGACGAACATGGGAAGATCCAGGGGCTACAAACAAAAATTCACGTGGATCCAGAGGCAACCCCCCATGCCATGAAGGCAAGACCAGCACCGCACATAAGGCTACTTAAAAAGATAAGAGCCCATGGTGTTGGGGGTAGTATTTTAGCATGGATAGATAGAGGATTTATTTTTATTATCCATTCATGGGATGTGGCCTTCACTGGCTGGGCCAGCATTTATTGCCCATCCCTAGTTGCCCTTGAGAAGGTGGTGGTGAGCTGCCTTCTTGAACCGCTGCAACTCACAGTGCTGTTGGGAAGGGAGTTCCATGGGTTTGACCCAGTGACAGTGAAGGGAACTTCCAGGTGGTGGTGTTCCCATGTGCCCGCTGCCCTTGTCTTTCTAGATGATAGCGGTCATGGGTTTGGAAGGTGCTGTCTAAGGAGCCTTGGTGAATTCCTGCAGTGCATCTTGTAGATGGTACACACTGCTGCTACTGTGCGTTGGTGGTGGAGGGAGTTAGTGTTTGTGGATGTGGTGCCAATCAAGCGGCTGCTTTGTCCTGGATAACGTCAAGGTTCTTGACTGTAGTGAGGGTTACACTCATCCAGGCAAGTGGGGAATATTCCATCACACACCTGACTTGTGCCTTGTAGATGGTGGACAGGCTTTAGGAAGTCAGGAGGTGAGTTACTCGTCACAGGATTCCTAGCCTCTGACCTGCTCTTGTACCACTGTATTTATATGGCTAGGCCAGGATTGGCTAACTAATATAAAACAGAGGGTTGAAATAAGGGGGGCATTTTCAGGATGGAAACTTGTAACAAGTGGAGTGTCATGAAGCTATTAATGTATATAATATTTTGGAAAACATTTTTCTTTTAAAATAGCGGTTTAGTCTGTGGGTGTGCCTTAATTAGATTAAAGTCAGCTAGCCTGGGTGCTTTGATAGGTACTAGTTTGAAATGTAAACAGAGAGGTAGAGTGTATTTGCATTCCTTGAATAGAACATTCAAGAAGTGGGGTGAAAACTTGATGCCTTTCTAGCAGCTACCAAGCAATATGTTTATATTACTAATAAAATTGGTACGATGAATGGGGTTTCATTGTTAAAAGGTAAAGTTCAAAAAGACTGGTGAGACAATGAGAATTTGAATTCAATCAGTGGTGGTGGGTATAACTTCAGTAGTTTTCGGGTGTGCAGAGCAGAGGCAATGTAAGATCAAAAGGCAGTTGCAAGCCTTCAACTGGCTCCACAGTGAAAAGAAACTCATTCTGAATTCATAAAGTGAAAATGCTTTGTCTGGTGTTTGGTTAAGTCTATGGGTTGCTGTTGCCTTAATGGAGATTAGTTTGGGAATTTGTTAAAAGTTATGAAAGTAGCAATTTGTAGCCATGTATATATATATATTTTTAACCTGTGTAATTTAATAAAATGTTTCAATTAGTTTAATGTAAAACCTTAAGAACTGATGGTCTGATTCCTGAATTTAGAGTCGCATCTCAAACATAACACTTAAAATTATAGGCTATGACAGTTGTTTAAAGTTCCCCTCTAGGATTTTTAAATAACTCTGCTTTGCCAACTGCATCAGTCATAACATGGAGTGCCACAGGGATCAGTGCTGGGGCCACAATTATTCACAATATATATATATATGACTTCGATGAGGGAAGTGAATGTACTATCGCCAAGTTTGCAGATGACACAAAAATAGGTGGGAAGGCAAGTGCTGATGATGACACAAAGAGTTGATAGGGGGATATAAACAGGTTAAGTGAGTGGGTGAAAACTTGGCAATTGGAATATAATATGGGAAAATGTGAGGTTTTGCAGGAAGAATAGAGGAGCTGAATATCATTTAAATGGAGAAAGACTGCAGAAAGCTGCGGCAAACAGGGATTTGGGGGTCCTCATGCATGAATCACAAAAAGCTAGCATACAAGCTCAGCAAGTAATAGGGAAGGCAAATAGAATGTTGGTCTTTATTTCAAAGGGAATGGAGTATAAAAATAGGGAAGTCTTGCTAAAACTATACAAAGCACTAGTTAGACTGCACCAAGAATACTGTGAACAGTTTTGGTCCCCTTATCTAAGGAAAGGTAGACTGGCATTGGAGGCAGCCCAGAGAAGGTTCACTAGGTTGATCACAGGCATGGAGGGATTTTCTTATGAGGAGAGGTTGAGTAGGTTGGGCCTCTCCTCATTGGAGTTTAGAAGAATGAGAAGTGACCTGATTAAAACATATAAGATTCTTAGGGGGCTTGACAGGGTGGATGCTGAGACACTGTTCCCCATTCTGGGAGAGTCTAGGACCAGAGGGCATAATCTCAGAGTAAGGGGTCAACCATTTAAGACAGAGATGAGGAGGAATTTCTTCTCTCAGTCGGTGGTGAATCTGTGGAATTCTTTACTCCAGAGGGCTGTAGAGGTTAGGTCGTTAAGTATACTCAAAGTTGAGATTGACAGGTTTTTAATCAGTAAGGGAATCAAGGGTTATGGGGAAAAGGCAGGAAAGTGGAGTTGAGGATTATCAGTTCAGCCATGATCTCATTGAATGCCTGAGCAGACTCGATAGGCCCAATAGCCTAATTCTGCTCCTACATCTTATGGTCTTATGGTACATTATACACTGCAGAAAAGGTCGACACTGAACTGGACAGATTAGAGAAATTGGGTGTTATACAACCTGTGTCGTTGTCAGAATGGGCAGCACCAATATTTCCTGTCCTTAAACCTGACTAAAGCGTTTGACTTTGTGGAGGCTATGAATTGTTAATAAGGTGGCTAAGCTGGACAGACACCCCATACCAAAAATCGAAGACCTGTAGGCCAATCTGGCAGGTGGAACCATCTACACGATGCTTGATTTGAGTCATGTGTATCAACAATTAGAGTTAGAGAAGGCCTCCCGGGAAGTTGTCACAATTAATACACACAAAGGGTTGTACCAATATACCCGTTTGCCTTACGACGTCTCCTCAGCGTGCGCCATATTCCAGAAAACAATGGAAAGTTTACTGCAAGACTGCCCCAAGTTGTAGTTTATTTAGATGATGTTCTGGTGACAGGACTCACTAAAAAGGAGCATTTGATGAATTTAGAAGTCCCAAAACATTTCTTGCAAGTTGGAGTGTGTTTAAAAAAAGAAAAGTGCATGTTCCAAGTGAGGGAGGTAATTTATTTAGGTCACAGGGTAGATTCTCAATGTCCCCACCTGGTTGAGGAAAATGTGAGGGCCATAAGAGAGGCACCTACGCCAAAGAACACCCCTGAGCTCAAATCGTTCTTAGGAATGATCAATTATTATGGGCGGTTCTTACCCAATTTGTCTACAGAACTGACACCCCTGCATTATCTACTCAAGAAGAACCAACATTGGACTTGGCAGACACCACAGAAAGAAGCTTTCATAATGGTGAAACAATTGTTGCACTCGTCAAACCTATTAGTACATTATGACCAGAGGAAAGAATTGGTGTTGACATGAGACACATCTACCTTTGGAGTGGGAGCAGTGCTCTCTCATCGGATGGACAATGGCATGGAACGGCCTATAGAGTATGTATCAAAAACGCTCACCACAGCGGAAAAGGGAGACTCACAGATAGAAAAAGGCAGCCTGTCAATCGTCTTTGGCGTCAAGAAATTTCACCAGTATGTACACGACAGTGATTTTATTATCATTTCAGACCACAAGCCATTGCTGGGATTGTTCAGCAAGGACAAGGCTGTACCACACAGAGCCTCAGCAAGAATACACCAATGGGCGTTGATCCTGGCAGTGTATGAGTATACTTTCATCCACAGGCCTGGAAATCAGATTGCAAACGCTAATGCACTTAGCTGTTTGCCCTTACAAGAAAAAGATGAGGATGTCCCAGTTCCACAAGAACTAGTTTCATTGTTAAATTTCTTAGATTCATTGCCAGTATGTGCTACATAGATCAGAGACTGAACAAGTTGAGACCCAGTCTTATCCAAAGCATGAGAACAAGTGCTTCATGCTTGATCACAAGAGCCTGTATCTGATTAAATGAAACCGTACTTTAACAGAAGGCATGCAATAAGCAGCCAGGATGGTATTTTATTGTGGGGAGCATGAGTGATAGTTCCTCCGAAGGGAAGAAAGCCATTGATAATTGAACTACACGGTGCATATACAGGAATATCATGAATGAAGACCATAGCATGCAGCTATCTATGGTGGCCTGGGATGGATGGAGAAATAGAGAGCTTAGTGAAGAATTGTGTGCAGTGTCAGCAATTGTAAAAGTTACCTTCAACAGCTCTGTTACACCCTTGAGAGTGGCCAGGAATACCATTGACTATGTGGGACCTTTCATGGGAACAATGTTCTTGCTCATTGTTGATGCCCACTCAAAATGGATGGATATATATGAGGTGAAGTTACCAAAGTGTAACTCATGCTCAAAGATGAATCACTTTGCAAAGGTGTGCAAGCTGTCGAAGAAGACTACATCAGTTTGATACATGGAGCAACCTATTCTCGAGAGTGAAATACATCATGTTTTTAGCATCATGGATGGGAAAGCACAAGGTCATTTTAAGGAATGCACAGTCTACATCTCAGATACCTCAGTGTCGCTTCTCATCGAGTTGGGCACAAAAGTGTCCATATTGAGCGACTAACTCTGCCATCATTATTTTTTGCAACTTTCTCTTGCTCCTATGACAGACTCTCTTCAATGACTCAACTATTTCAGTTTTGGGAATGGTCACAGTTCCAGTGCACCACAAAAACATCACTCTAGACAGGTTCACATTCTACATAATCAAAGGCTGAAGCCTTACGGTGGTAAACCTGTTCGATAAGCTTGGCTTCAAACTTGAAGAGCCCACCAAAGCACACAATAACATGATTGATGACACAAACTATGCACAGCAGTATCCTTCTTTATTAACCGGATTTGGGGAAATTAAGGGGCACTGTCATGCTCCTCGTGTCAACACATCAATTCTGTTTGTTCCACAAACATGTAAGCCTGGCAGCGTCTGTGGAGGGAGAAACAAAATCAAGGTTTCGAGTCTGTATACCCCTTCTTCTGAAGAAGAATCATATGGACTTGAAATGTTAACTCTGTTTCTCTCTCCACAGATGCTGCCAGATCTGCTGAGTTTTTCCAGCATTTTCTATTTTTATTTCAGATTTCCAGCTTCCGCAGTATTTTGCTTCCACAAATATGTGAGATGGTTGTCATTTGCAACCTGGGCCAAAGTGTTAGAGGAGCTGAAACAACTTGAAGCAAATGGAATCACTGAGTGAATTTACACTTGCCCATCGAACTTAGCCATTGTGCCGCGCATAAATGCCGAACTTAGAGTATGTGTCATACAGGCACAGCAAGTGATTAGGAAGGCAAATGGAATGTTGTTGTTTATTGCAAGGTGAATAGAATATAAAAGTAGGGATGTTTTGCAGTGGTTGTATAGGGTATTGGTGAGACCACATTTAGAGTACTGTGTACAGTTTTTGTCTCCTTATTTAAGAAAGAATATAAATGCGTTATAAGCATTTCAGAGAAGGTTCACTCGACTGGTACCTGGGATGGGGGTGTTATCTTACAAGGAAAGGTTGGACAGGTTGGGCCTGTATCCATTGGAGTTTAGAAGATTGAGAGGTGACCTTATTGAAACATATAAGATCCTGAGGGGTCCTTACAAGCTGTATGCTGAAAGGATCCTTTGCAGGATAGACTGGATCTAGGGGACGCGGTTTTAAAAAGGGGTCTCCCGTTTAAGACAGAGATAAGAAGAATTTTTTTCTTTCAGATAGTTGTGAATCCTTGAAACTCCCTTCTCCAGAGAGCAGTGGAGGGTTAATTAAGATTTTTAAGGCAAAGGTAGATAGATTCTTGACTAACAAGGGAGTCAAAGGTTATCAGGGGTAGACAGAAAGTGGATTTGAAGCCACAATCAGATCAGCCATGATCTTATTGAATGGCAGAGCAGGCTCGATGGGCTGAATGGCCTACTCCTAATTCGTATGTTCGTATGTTGACCTTAAGATGGTCAACAATGCAGTCAGTCCAGGCAAGTATCCACCTCCTATGATCTAAGAACTATTGACATCATTTCATAACTCCACAGCCTTTACGAAGCTTGACATGCAATGGGGCTGTCTTCAGATACCACTAGTGGAGCAAAGCTGATATCTTACAGCTTTCGTTACACATGAAGGTGTGTTTCACTACCTCATTATTCTCTAAGCTCAACACCTAGCGCATTCCAGAAGATTGTTTCTTCAGTCTTGTCAGATGTTGAGGGGATAATCAACCTACTGGATGACATTGTTATCCAGGGAAGGGACAAAGCAGAACATGGTCAGTGGTTATCAGCGGTGCTCACTCGACTCGCACTACACAATTTGATGCTCAAAAAGGACAAATGTACATTTGAGGCATCCTTAGATTGACTTTCTAGGGTACATACAAAGTGACAACAGCTGGAGTAAAGCCTACACATACGTCAAAACCATTCATACGCTTCCATAAAAGAATTGGCATCATTCCTCAGTACTATCAACTTTTAACACAAATTCATTCCTAAGTATGCAGAGCCTCTTCAAAAACTACTGTA
Source organism: Cetorhinus maximus (assembly GCF_964194155.1). NCBI lineage: Eukaryota > Metazoa > Chordata > Chondrichthyes > Lamniformes > Cetorhinidae > Cetorhinus > Cetorhinus maximus. Next base: position 61,634,421 of record NC_135888.1, on the reverse strand, counting down.
CAAAGATGCATAATGGGAAAGAAAAATCACACAGCAAGCAGCATTTGACATGCTAGAGGTGATGATAGCATCTCTTCCAATTCGTGCGCATTTAAACCCACACGTGGAAATGTATGTCACAACAGATGGATCAGGAAATGTGATAGGAGCTGCACTCCCACAGCACATTGAAGGAAGCAAATAGCCAATCAGCTATGTGTCACACCCATTATCGGAAACTGGATACAAATAATCTACTGGAGAGCAGGAAACACTAGCCTGCATCCATGCTTGTGAACATTGGCAGATGTATCTCTATGGTAGAAAGATCACTCTCCGCACCAATCACCAAACACTGACTACATTGTTAGCCACATCAGGATCTGTCATCGACCTCTATGCATCTACACGTGGCCAGATTGTCTTCATAAGTACAACTTTGAGGTCAAGTATCTTGTAGCATTGTGCAACCGTGTAGCTGGCACGCTTAGCTGTACTACTGTTGCAGTCAGTGTTAGTGATAGCGAGACAACTTGTGACATCGAAGACCATGTGATCAGGGTGACTTCACACGCCACCGCAAACCTTGTTACATGAGAGGAGTTGAAGGTAGAATCGGCAACAGACAACCTATTGTAAAAAGTAAGCCAGCACCTAAAAAACTGAACGGCCTTGTGAAATGGAGTAAGAACTGGTGTAATACTACAGAGTAGGCAATGAGCTCATATTGTTTAATGCCAGCTGTTTTGCACACAGAACTCGAGTGGTTATCCCAAAAGCAATCCAGCAACGTGCGTTGCATTTTACCTGTGAAGGACATCTTGGTGTCATTATGATGAAACAACCATCCCATGAAGCCATTTGATGGCCAGCAATAGGTCGCTACATCTCATCGAAGTGATCATTAGAAATTGTGGAGCTTGTACAGTCAGTGAGAAATCTGTTAAAGCGTGTCCCGCACCTCTACAACTGACCCCATGGCCAACAAACCCATGGCAAGGACTTCGAGTAGGTTTTTCTGTAGAATTGCAAGAAGCCACTAGCAGTCAATGCTTTTTGCTTGTTCATGATCTACATAGCAAAAGGCCAGAAATCGCTACAACAAATTCCATAACCACCTGATGATTGGTTGCTGATGAATGCTGATTGACATTCTAGACAAGTTGTTTACAAAATGGGGTTTGCCACAGATCATCACTAAGGCCAACAGTTTGTTTCCAATCAGTTCTTGGAGTTCCCAGCAAGCTATGGAATTCACCACCATTTGACATTGCGACACAGTCCACAATTAAATGGTGATTTTGAATGATTCAACATGATGATCAAGGACAGTCTGAGAGCTAACATATCAGAGGGGGAAATGTTTGAACAACCCATTCATAAACTGCTTTCACACATATCGATCCGCCCCACAGTTTCCGACTGGAAAGACAACAGCTGAACCTACGGCTGGTCGCAAACTTTGTGTGCTGCTGACCATTCTTAAGCTATTCAATGAGAATGTCAGAGAGAAAGCAGAAGAAATAGCAAAGCAACAAAGTAAAGCAAAAGCTACTTCAACAAGTGAACACACGCAAGGAAATCACGATTTGAAGTTGGGGATTGGGTTCACATCAAACGTCCAAACCGTGACCAACAACACATCATCTCCCTCAGGACCAAAGCAGATCAAGCGGTTGCTTGGCACCAGCACTTATCTGTTGGTTGATCACACAAAGTGGAATGCGAGACACTTGATAGTGGGCAGACCAGGACATTTCAAGGACAGTGATTATGAGGATGCATTTCCTTTTCAGAGGAGCAACCTTAATGTTGATCAAGGTGATCACGCGGAACTACAATCTCAAATTCAGCAATCTCAATGCTATCATCAATGACCTTCATATTTTAAAGACTATTTCTGTACTTAGAGAAAACAGACAAGCTGAACTCTATAAAAGGATTCGATGTACATGTGTTTGTTGTTTATGATGGTTTAATTTGAAATAAGGTTCTTTAGTTACACAGGGAAAAGATATTGTGTTCAATTTTCAATTGTTTGGTGTTTGATGATGTGTGTCTGTTGACTGCTCAATGTTTATTGTGTGCTGTCAGTCAAGCCTGTGTGTATAATTACAAAAAGTGAAACCAAGCAATGAAACATGAGACTACAGATATTTTGAAGCATTTGAATAAAAGCTCATGTTTAAACATGAGTGTCATCTCTGCATATCTCCAAGGCACAAAACACAATACCATAACCTCAAAGTTTCCCATCTCCTCCATGTCCAGCCGGTATATGACCATATTCAATGCATCCTACAAGTCAATGCCCAGTATCCTGGCAGCAGTCATGATGCCTTTATTCTGTGCCAGGGAATTGCACCATCAGCATTTGAGCCACCATGAGAAACCAGAAGGTGAGAGTGACTGGGGCTAATCAACTGACTGCCTGGCTCATGATTTTGGTGCGCAACACTTGCACATGTGGCAGCGTGCATATAACAAGAGCCATGTTGCCATATGAAATGACATTCCACAAACCATTCCAATGTTTAAGCAATGCTTCCACTTCCTGGAGTGCTCTGGAGGAGGACTGCAGAACTTTCTAGAACACATGTCACAACTCATCATGGTCTGTTGTATCCTGTACAACCTTGCTGTCGTGAGGGAAAACCTCTGCCATATGGTCAGATATATGGTGAGCAGCTCTGGAGTAGAAAGATGTGGTGGAGGAAGAGGGGGAGGAGGTAGAGGAGGAGGTGGCGGACAAGAAAGAGGGAAGGTAACCAACATATCCTTTTCGGCTGGGCAGTCCATGATCAGCTCATCTGACAGCAATCCAGTGAACACAATCCCAAGTGCCCATTCACCAACACTCCCACACTGACCTTCCCTCTTACTGACCATCTCAGTGTTCGCTTAGCCACAATATTGAAATAAAGACCACCATAAAGCATACATTCAAAATCAGTCTTTTTGATAATATTGTTAGGGGGAAATAAAGGAATACAGTAATGGTCAAGGGACTTGACGTAAAATATCCCAGCATGCAAAACCGCAATTGCTAAATAGTTAACATTTAAAGTTCAGGCTGAGACAGAGAGATTGCTGAACCTTGCACATTCTCAGGGCTTGTGAGTATCAGCAAGGCCATATTGAACGAAGAAGAATGGGAGTTAGACTGGAGTCAGAGGATGGCAATAACATAGATTATGTGTGCTCTTCAACAGATAGGGGGAGGACAGATGGTCCCAGCTTAGATAGGAAGGCAGGTCTCTGCCTGGGTGTAGGTGGGGCCAGATGATGCATGCACCTTTGTACCAGAGACTTGTCTGTTTAATGTAAACCTATATGTTGACGAGATCAAAATCTGGAAACTGTTCTTGTACGTGACCAATAATGTATAAATATGATGAACACTTGTAGTTTAGCAGAGTACTGTCTCAAGCTGCATTGAGATGGTGCCCTCCTTGCAATTGCTCGAATAAACGATTGTAACCTCTACCTGAGTCTCCTGTGGTCCGTTCTTCAAAGACACCACAACAATTTGGCGCTGCGAGCAGGGTACTTGGACCGGATCCTCAGGACAGCTCTACAAACTGGGTGAGTATATTAATTTACCACCCATAGTTAGTGCTCGAGAACAGTCCGGGTCAAGTATCAAAGAATCAAGAGGAGGACTCAGGACAGGAGATAGGAGGCGCCAGGGGTAATAGGCGGAGCTGTGCAGGCAGGCTAGCAGGGCCAAAGCCACGCAGAAAGGCCAGACCATTACCCAGTTGAGAGGAGGCGGAGCCGTGCTGGCGTGGTTACGGTTTGAAATGTAACCTTAGCCGAAGCCGCGCAGGAAGGCCAGACCCCAGTTAAACTGCACATACATACCTCTGATAACTAAGTTGTTAGGACCGTGTGAATGTATCGCGCAGAGATAGATGAAAAAATAGGAATCGAATGCTGTCAGGGAAACAAAATAGCGCTATGGAACTCGACTGGGGAACCGCAGACTGCATTACGAGGTTCATAGCGGAACAACAGTCAAAAATAATCACTAAAATGCAGAAGGAGGGGTGGAACCCACAGGGAATCCCCGGGGAACAAAAACAGTGGCGGTTAGAGCAAAAAAAGGATAAGGAAAAGAAAGGGATGATGGTTATTATCACACTGTACCTACAGTTGTGCAGAAGGGTTAATACTAAATTCCAGTCTATTAGAGAGAGAGAAACAAAGTCAGATCCAGGACAGATCAGAACAGCAGCAGCAGCAGCCTGCAGTGACACTGATCAAGAGGGAGAAAGCTCCGACGGAGAAACCTATGAAGGAGCTGAGGCAGTTCCGCCCTCATATGAATCAATCACCCCACTGTGCCCATTGAATCCCATGGCCCCTATGGCAGTAACCGTTAGGAAAAGTAAAGTCAGGAAAGGAGAATTGAAACCCGAAGAGAGAAAGGGGGGCTGAGGAATGGGGGGAGGATGAACAGATTGAGAGGGTTACGGAGAAAGTTAAGCAGGTACCATTTAGCCCGGGGGAGAAACAGGTTTTGCTAAAAGAACTGCTGACACTTAAAACTCGGCATAAGCCAGATTTTTGGACCAAACTGTGGGAAATGCAAGATTTCCATGCAATGCACCCCCTTGATAATCACATACTGGTGAAGGCTAAATGCCATGGGATATCTGGGGAAGATTACCCCTGCAGTTTAGAAGTGGAGGCTGGGCGAAACCTGGGGACGTCCCAGATTGGGAGGAGGCAACAGACCTGCACAGGGAGTTTGAGAGAGCAGTAAAGGAAGCCTTGGGGGAGGGAGAAACAAATTGGGGGTGTATAATGTCCCGTGCGGGATGATGAGATTTTCCTGAAAATGTGGAAGGATGATTGGGACCCAAAAGGTCCGCTACTCAATTTTCGGTAACTTAAAAAAATGAATTGATCTAAGTTACAAGAGCCGCTTGTGCTGGAGAGAGAGAGAAAGAGAGAAAAGGGGAGTTAATAAGCACTGACAGGCAGGGGAAATGTGAGCTTTCGTCAGTTTGATTGTCCCTATAGGTGGAGCCTTCAAGATCCCTTTATTTCCCCCACTGCTATTTGAAGTTTCGTTTAGAATATGAGAGTTTTAAGTGGTTAAGGATACAGGAATATAAATACATACCTGGAAATATATGTTTGTTTGTGTGCAAGGGAGCATTCATATGTGAGCTTTAATGTGTTTTCTTCCGTAAATTGTTATTTGTGTGTGCAGTTCAGCACTTTAGGGTTGAAAGCCCCATGTTAGATTAAAGGATAAGTATACTAAAACATTCCAAAGTTTTGATTATAAGGTTTGAGTTGAGATTTCTGGCAAAAAGGGTCGCAATTTGAAGGTATCATGAAACAGGGTTAGATGAACCAACCTTTGTACCACCCCCTTTGCAGACTAGCATCACCAGCTTCCAAGCTGATTGGGATTGATACATACGAGTTACATTAACTCATACGAGTTACATTAACTCATATGAGTTATATTCTAAAATTCTGAGGGGAAAAATTACCTGAAATTCAAGGGATTCTAGGAAAACCAAAAGACATAAACACAAGGCCTAGGTGGTTCCAATGGATAAAAAGGGGTTTCTTATGAAGAGGTGAATTAAATATGAAAGGAAATCTGCATCCCAACAGCACTGTTATTTGAAGTTGGTACAAGGCTTGAGGTGTAAAGTGCTGTGTAGTTTAGAAGATTACTTTTGAATTACTAGGATGCTATCTAAGATAAAGAATGTGTCGATAAACATACGGGAATTATAACTTGGATACAAATCAATACACATAAGAAAGAGGTAGTTTTAATTTTGATAGTGTAAATTACATTTCTTACAAAGTTTAAAATTTGAGGTTTGGTTCCTGATAATTTCTCAAAAGGGAATTTTCATTTTAAAAGGTTTGACAACAATTGGCACTAATTCAAATGCTGCAAGCTTTTGTATTTGTAAATTTGTTCCCAAAAAATTAAGCTAAGCTCAAGACCTTGACAAAGTTTGGCAGAAATCCAATTTTTGGCCAAGTTAATGAATCTGGGATAATGCAAAACAAAAGCCAGACATAATTTAGTGGGACAATAAGATGTTGTTTGAGAAGAAGATAAGGAAGCAAAACATGTCAATGCTTGATTTCTGTTTTAAAACTGTTATGAGAATACTTTATTGGACTGTAAAGTCTCTCCAGACAACCTGAACAAGATAAGATGGTAGCTGTTGCATGTTTAAAATGGTATGAGGAAAGTAGGAGAAAGAGTTAGGGAAAGAGGACATAATGTACAAACTGTTTTAAGGGAAGTGAATTTGATAATCTGGCCATTGACTGAGACATTGGAAACACACAGTGGGAGATAAGCAAGGATCAAGAGACAGAGATCCTCGTTGACACGGAATAGTTAATACGACCTAAAGAGCAAGGAAACATTATAAATGATCAAGACAATAGAGAAACAGAAATCAAGAGAATCTTAGGATGATCATGGTCAGGGAAAAAACTTAGAGATAAAACTATGTGGAATCTATAGTTCAGGAATTGAAATGTAAGGAGAAATAATACTTAACAACAATTTACCACAGGATGTATATAGGTAAAGGGAAAGCTGGAAAAAGGCTAAATAGATGTATTACTGATTGTATTAATGTGCCTGCGAGGTACAAAAAGCAAGGCCACAGGATTAACACTATGATGACAGACAGAGTTAAGCAGCTCGCAGAGAGAACCGTCACTGGGAGTGAAGATACTGAGCCATTGACAGATAGGATAAGAAGGTGCATTGTAGAGTTGTGACGGCAGTTTAAGGAATTGAGGTCCGATGTGGGACAGCAGCAGGAGACAGTAGACTGGAAGGAGTGGAGGGTGCCCATCCAGATGGTTTCAGATCAGGGAACTCATTTCACAGGAAGAGTCATCAAAGACATTTAAATATAAACAGAAATTCCACATTCTCTATCAGCTACAGAGCTTGAGGATTGTGGAAAAGATGAACTGAACTTTAAAAAAAAACATCAAACACAAAAGCAATTCAAGAGACAGGGAACAGCCCAGTATTCTGATGCGCCTTAGGGCTACCCCAAGCAGAACCACCAGGTTCACCCCATTTGAAATAATGACATGGAGAGCAATGCAGTTACCCGAGGGAACAATAGTAGTAGTGGGAGATGTAGGACCACTAAAAGGAAGGATGCGAGACCATGTGAAGGAAATAAGTAAGCAATTGCATGAGTTAAGAAAGGAAGTCAGAGACCGACAGGTGATTAAGGATATGGAAACAGGCAAATCCAAAGAGCAACAATGGACCATACGAGGTAATTATGACAGGTGATACATGCGCACTTGTAGATATGAAAACAGGAAGTAAATAGAGGCATTACACACAGTTAAAGATACATGACAATTGACCAAGCGGTAACCCGGAGAACGGGAGCCGAAGTTAATGTCTCCACAGATCTACGATCCTGGTTGTGGGCGTATCAGTACTGGCAACAAGGTCGGGGATCATCACTGCTCATCCCGCATCACAGGAGGAACTTTGGTACAGCATGGACAATGCCGAATGCAACATGCAATGGAGAATGATAAATGTAACAGTAGGAGAACAAGTGCTTTCGAATTGTAGTAAGGGTTTGCTTCAGATCGGGCGTGGGAGGTCCGCCCAAAAGAGAAAATTAGTACCATTACCCAGCCACCTCCCACATCTACTTCCACAACCCGAGTAAAGATAATTGAAGCCTCTCAAACCACGCCAACCGACCCACCTTGACCGGTCATGTACCCAGGGCCGACAAATGGCCTCGTATTGATCAACCAAAACAAAGTTCTATATGATAATGTACACCATGAGCTGGTACCCGTAGTCTTGAATGTATCCGGTGTTGCCCTGCCCCTGCCCACACCCAAGCAATGTATACGGCTCTGACGAGCCAGTTGATGGCTGAAGCGGTCCAGCTTAACGGCGAGATGCAATCAGGCCCAGAAGGAAACCCTAGATAAGTGCAGCCAGATAAATGACGCTGCCACATTATTCAATACAGGGACACCAATAGTTAATTCCATCGACCTAGCAACTGTAGATCAGAAGGTCCGTACCCTGAACTTTAAGCTTAAGGAGGTTTTGGGGTGGAGAGAGGGGATCCAGGATACCCAACTAAATACAGACCAGGACGTGACATGGTTAATTCAAAGCCTGGCTACCGTGCTCGAGAGTCATGCGGGGACTATCAATAAATTAATTGAAATAGGGAAAGATATTTCAGATGAAGCGAGCAGAAATGATGTTTGCAGCACCTATGGATCTTGGGCACTGGAACAAGCCCGAGAGAATTTAAGACAGATTAATGAAGGGGTAGTTCCTTTATGGGTAACAAATGAGCATTTATTGAATCTCTCATGACACAAGCTGCACTGAGATGGTGCCCTCCTTGCAATTGCTCGAATAAACGATCGTAACCTGTACCTGAGTCTCCTGTGGTCCGTTCGTCAAAGACACCACAACAATATCATCCAATATTCCACACTGAGGTCAACCAATCACACTTTTATATTTCCTTAGTGCCTGTCCTCCATGTGCCTTTACCTGGCCTCGTGCTCTGACACACTCTTACTCCAGTGCAGCATGGCTGGTGGAAGGCTGCTGACTTTCGGTAGTGGAGACTTTCAGTGGTGGCCACTGTAGCAGCCAGGTATTGGATAGCTTCTGGTTGTGCAGCAATGAACTGAGACATCGACCATCAGACGTTGCCTCATAGTTGGGCCCATCGATATGCAAATGGAATTAATCACCATTTCCATGCCAGAAACTAGAGTCTCCAAGGTCTGCACTAGGCCCTGTGCCAAGTTGGTGCCAACCTCCTCCATGATCCTTGACAATGGCAGCAGGCCTTCTGGCAACCTTGCCAATGCACCTTGCATTTCATTAGGCATATCCATCAGCTTTTTCCTGCAGGCCTCCACATTGAAGTCCTCACCTGAGTCCTCTGTAGCAGAACTCAGGTGTGACCTTGCCCTACAGCAAGTTGGCACCTGTGCTGCCCATGCACCACCCCCCACCCCCCACCCCAGTTGCAGATCACTCATGCTTTGTGTCTCAACACATGTAGATCACGCCTCTAGGCTATCCATTAAAGTTCACACAGTCTCAGTATCTGAGATGGTGGTTGACAAGAGTTGTGAGTTAAAGTCTTGATGGTCAATTTAAACAAAGTTAGTTTTCTTCAGAGTAAATGAAGAGGAATTGATTTTCAGTCTGCTTTGGTTCCAGAGAATGAGGCAGTGAGCAAATAACAAGAGCATAGAAATTTAGGCTCAAATCCCAAGCTGGAGCTGTCTCTCCTGATTCCTCATATTATCCGTGCCTTGATGGGTTTGGGCTGTCTCCTCAAAATGTGTCAGAGGATTGAAGTTGGGAGAGTCTTCTCCTGTGGAATTTCCTCCTGATAGCTCTTCAGCACCCTTTCTTCCTCATTTCCTTTATTTCTCTCTTTCACTCTATCAGGTTTTTTTCTTTCATTCCTTCTTTTCTTTTACTCTTGCCTTTTGTTGTTTCTTTCTGTCTCTCTCTGTTCCAGTCTTTCTTTCTCTCTTTTTTTCTCTCTTTCCCAGTTTCTCTCTTTCTCTCATATTTATTTCCTTCCTCTTTTACTGCTTACATTCTTTCTTGCTTGCTACTCTTCCTTTCATTATGAAAGTCTGATTCTGTGAAAGAGTAGAAAGTGGTAAGATAAGAACATAAAAAATAGGAGGAGGAGTAGACCGTATACCCCCTCAACCCTGCATTACACATACTCATGATGCTAATGTCAGGTGGGAAGCTCAAATGCCTAAGCAAAAAGTGGTGTTATAATGGCCTTAGTTGGGGAAAAGGTTGTCTTCAACCCCTGTTCTGCCTGGTTTCAGCCCCATCTTTCACAAATTGAGACCTTCCTCAATCTTTGAGGAAATGTTTCAAAATCCCTTTTAAGTGCATTAAAACACTTAAAACCTTATCATGGGTGCACTTTGAAATACCAGTGGGGCTAAGCTGAGCAAAATAACTGTGCTTAAGTTACTTAAACGACTGAGTCGCAGACTTGCAATGAGCTACCTGGACATAAAACTAGCATTGCAGATAAAAAGCCACCTGTGGCAGAAACTGCCCAACTTTAATATCCAATAATGTTAACCTGAGAAAGACAAGAGGAGCAGTTGCGCCCCATTCATGCCACACAACATTTTGATCTTGACATATATGTCACTGTTCCTTCATTGTCTTTGGATCAAAATCCTGGATCTCCCTCACTTATTGAAGGAGCACCTTCGCCATATGGACTGCATTTATTTACGAAGAAGGCCCACCACTAACTTGTCAAGAAAAATTAGGAATGGACAAGCCTTGTTAGCAATGGCCAGATTCTGAGAATGACCTTAAAATGGGTCAATTCTGATAATGGGAAGCCAATAAGTGATAAATGAAGAAATATAGCACTTTTAATGACCTCAAGATGCTCCAAAGTGCCATACAACCAATTAAGTACTTTTGAAGTGTGGTTACTGTTGTAATGTACGGAGACACGACAGCAAGATTCCACAAACAGTGGTTTGAAGATGTCCAGATGATCTGTTTTAGTGAAGTTGGGTGAGGGGGGGCACAAGGGACAACCTCCTCTTTTTTGAAATAGAGTCATGGAATGTTTTACAGCCATTTGAGAGGAGAGATGAGGCCTCAGTTTAGGACTAGATTTTGCCGTTCCAGCCCAGGTTTGTTGTACATCAGGTGAGGGGACAAAGAGGTGGGTGGGATTCCTGCCTCCATTCCCATCGTGTGGTATTTTAAGGGTGCAGGATAAAGTTCTGGGTCATGAGCCCTCATGCAGCAATCCTGGTGACATTGGCTCCATGGTGGGGGTGATGATTTCAGATCCTCACCCCCAGGTGAGCATTAAATTGACCATTTAATTGTGAAAGTCGAGAAGTTTTCAGTATATTAGATTAATTTTTCCAATAGATAAAGTGCTCGTCTGCATTGAGCAATATTGAGATTTAGGTTTTACTGTCAATTACACCCTGTGCTTTGTTCTTTATATGATTGATAAATCAGCCATCTGTTCAGCCTTTGAAACAGGAATGGCCATCTATTCCACTACTCAAAGGCTTTAATGTATTCGGTTCCGGTGGTTTTGGTGATACAATTGTAGAATAGAATCTTGTTATGAATGTTTGGCTGAGCCCCAAACACCACTAATGGATTCAGCTCAGCAGGGATTGTTAATACAGCTGTCAAGTGGATTTGGATTGACAGTTTTATTAACTCTTAAGAAGATTATATTTTTGAGGTAGTTTTTGAATGTGAGTTTGTTTATTTTGACAATTTTATGATAACCTTAATAGGATTAAAGCTTTTTCAAGTTGATAACTATTTGCTTATTTTGACAGTTTCTTGAGCATATCTCAAAGACATCTCAATGCTTTTACACGGCTCATTCTGTCCATAGTGGATACTGAATAAGTGGACATAGGGTATGGAGGAGCATGGAAGATTGGGAGGCTGTGTAATATAGGAGGCATGAGGGGTATGGAAGGAGGATTCGGCAATGGGGGTTATAGAGGGGAAAGGGTGCAGATGGGAGATGGGTGGGGAGCGTGAGGGATGTTTTAAAAAATCTTTAATGGGATGTGGGCATCGCTGACAAGGTTAACATTTGTTACCCATCCCTAATTGCCCTTGAACTGAGAGCTATTTCAGAGGGCAGTCAAGAGTCAACCACATTACTGTCGACCTGGAGTCACATGTAGGCCAGACCAGGTAAGGATGGCAGATTTCTGTCCCTAAAGGGTCATTAATGAACTAGATGAGCTTTTAACAGCAATCGGTGATAGTTTCATGGTCACCATTATTGAGACGAACTTTCAATTCCAGATTTCATTAATTGAATTTAAATTTCACCAGCTACCATTGGGATTTGAACCCTCGTTCTCTGGAGTACTAGTCCAGCAACATTACCACTGCATCCCCCTGAAAAGGGGTCTAGGGTGCCTAACAGTCATGCACAGAATGGGGCTGATGTCCCAGGGAATGGAGGTGGACCTTCCAATCCGCCTGCCTTAGCGTCTGCCCACCTCAGATCTGCTTTGGGTAGCCGTGGCTCTGACTCTGCCATTCCAACAGGAAATGGCCTGACTCACAATTCCCGCCTTAAAGGGGGAATCCAGCCCTTACTACCTCATCTGAAAGACGGTACCTCTGATAATGCAGCAGTGTCTCAGTGCTGCTCTGGATTATCAGCCTAGACTATGTGGCGTAGTCTGCAATGTGGGACTTGAATCCATGTCTCAGATACAAGAATTCTACCACTGACACCTGAATGTCAGTTTTGTTTTCAGTGAACAAACTGAAAATCTGCCCTAATGTTCCATGCCCACTGATAACATTTAACCCAAATGGTTGTGTTTTATTTCAATACGTAAGACACAAGGTCTGTTGAATTATAACTGAATTCAAGGCAATTAATGATAGATCAGTAGAAATAACAACCTTCAATAATTTTTGAGTGAAAAAAGCTGCTAATAATGAGGTATGCTTCAGTACACATAGGAACATAGTGTACCGATGAAGGCCATTCAGCCCCTCCATCCTGTTTCATTCAATGAGATCATGGTTGATCTGTACCCTAATTCCATTCATCAGAATTTTCTTCTGAGGCCAACCCACCCTTTCTGAGGTGCAGTGCCCAGAAATGCACGTCATGTGTGGTCTAATCATGGCTTCGTACAGCTGCAGCAAAACCTCCCCCTCCCCCACACCCCACTTTACATCCTAGCCCTTGAGTTAGAATGGCTAACATTACAGCATCTTTTTTTTAGCTTTTTGCAACTGACTGTGAACTATGGCCCCTAAATCTCTTTGGGCCTCTAATGTCTCAAGCTTTTTACTATTTAAATAATATTAGGATTTACCCTTTCAGCATTCTCTTTGTACTGAAATGCAAGTCCTTAGCTTCAAATATATCCACAGTTTTGTTTCACGTGCTGGCCGGGGTATATCACTGATTTGTCCAATTATTTCCCATACTCTGACAACTGTTGAGCAGTGAGCCTGAGGAATTCGTTGATTACATATAATGTAAAGCACAGAAACGGGCCATTCGGCCTAACACGTCTATGCTAGTGTTCATGCTCCACACGAGCCTTTTCCCATGCCTCTTCACCCAACCCTATCAGCATCCTCCTCCTCCTTCCGTTACCATGCTCTAAGAGGGCGTTGGTGAACATGGACTTCCATTGAATTGAACCATGATTATGCTCGGCAAAGTACTGCAGTGGTTTGCTGTTGCCTTCTGCAGATTAGCTGACCAGGAAACTCTCCTGCTCTCACTGCCGGCCATCAGGTGCATTGGAAGGTTTTACAGACTGATGTTCAACCTGTTTGACTACGTTATGAACCTATCTTTCATGGTCATCAAGTCCTAGAACTATAGAATCATAAAAAGTTCACAGCATCGAAAGAGGCCACTTGGCCTGTTGTGTCTGCATCAGCTGAGAAATAAGCCACCCAGACATCCCAGCATTTGGTCCATAGCCCTGCAGGTTACAGCACTTCAGGTGCATATCCAGATACCTTATAGATGAGTTGAAGGTTTCTGCCTCTACTACCCATTCAGTGAGTGAGTTCTGGACCCCTACAATGCCCTAGGTGAAAAGAAAATTCTCATCTCCCCTCTAATCCTTCTACTAATCACTTTAAATATATGCTCTTTAGTCACTGACCTCTCTGCTAAAGTAAATAGGCTCTTCCCATCCATACTATCCAGGCCCCTCACAACTTTGTATGTCTCAATCAAATCTCTCCTCAACCTCTGCTATTCCAAGAAGAACAAACCCAGCCTATCCGATCTTTCCTCATAGCTACAATTTTCCAGCTCTGGCAACATCCTTGTAAAACTCCTCTAGCCTTTCTTAGTGCAATTACACCCTGAAGTAGGAAGTGAACCTAGAGCTTCTGACCCAGAGGTAGGAACTCCATCACTGCGCTGCAAGACCTCCCCCTATATGTATATCCTATTTCTTGTCCTTGTCATGCACTTACTGACCTTCCCTTAAATACATCTATGCTATTTGTCTCAACTACTTGTAGTTTACTTTCTCTGGGTAAAGGAGTTTCTCCTGAATTCCCTATAGGATTTATTGGTGGTTGTCACAGACCGAACGTATTTGCTCTGTTAAAGTCTGTAATCAGTATGTTTTGTGTGGTAAAAGCTGTGTCTTTTCTTACCCTTGGAGTGTGCATTCTAATTAAATAATTCAGCAGCAAGGTTTCACAAGTTTAAAAGGAAGGAAGTTATTTACTTTCATACGCTTACCCCAAATTAACATAACGTCACACGCTCGATGTCATAAACACACACACAAACACACAAAGTTTGGATACAGATAAGGATATTGCACTTTTACGGATTACATTTGCTTCAGTCTCTGATTTATAATTTCTGGTTACCCACGTGGTAGGCCTATGGTTTCATGAATGGATTCAATGATTTAACATTGACTTGAAGGTAAAGCGGTGGGTTCACAGCAGGTTGCAAGGTTTCTTGAAGTTGAATATCTAGGAGGTTGGTTCACCAGTGAACTTTGAAACTGGAACAGGTTAAGTAGTTTAGCTGCTTGATGACGCGCAGCTAGTTTCAGTATCTGGTTTTCAGACTGGGTGACAATTGATAATTCTTAAAGGCAAAGATGACACTGCCTTTTTCTGCAGCTGCTATCTCTTCAATAATTTTCTTCAGACTGCCCTGGTCTCTCTGATTCTTTAGATAAAATTCATTAAGCCAGTTTCACTCACATGACCAAAACTGTCATCGTCCAACCAGAATGGTTTGGAAGTCCAAAGCCATCATTACACAATAGGAATCAAATGGTGGTCTTTCACACTTAATTTGTGGATAACTGGTCTTGTCAGCGTTCTTTTGTTAAATTGCAAACCTGGAGACATAGGGCAGAAATCATCCCATATTTGTACTAAATCTGGATGCGGGCGGGAAAATTGATGTTTTATGCAGGAGAAGTCTGCTCACATCAGCAGGGAGAATCCCAGACTGGGGTGTTGGAGTGGGCCACATTAGGGCCCTCACTCACTTTGAGGAGTGTGCCATCGTGCTGACTGGTGAGGGTGTGGTCTGTGCCTTTAGTGACATTGAGGTCAGTGGTGAACACCCTTGTGAGGACCCTGCACCACAACATCCCTCAACATAACTGTGAGTGTTCTCTCTCTTACTTTTGACTCTGCTGACATGCACTAAGTATCTCTACTTTGGTTCATAGGGAGCTCTGCCAAGCAACCAATACCCTCAGCCAGCCAGTCCCTCAGATCCATCCACATCTTCATCTCCAGCCAAGAGGACTCCTCCTCCATTGAAGATCTGTAAATAAACAGCCTGGAAGACCCATCATAGCACTTACCCACACCCTCCCCCAGCACACACACCTCAGAGGGACCTAGATGTAGAGCAGGCTCAGGTTCACAATCTGGTGTCCGCAGCAGGAGGAGGCAGGTTTGGCTGAGTTCCCTGGCACTTGGCGGACTGCTGGGGAAGAGGCATCTACAAGGTCCGAGTCAGATGACAAGCCTCTGGATTAAGCTTTCCAACTCATCCCGGAGGGTCAGCAGAAGGCGGGGGAACATCACACAAGGCTGTTGGAAGCCCTCAACAGAGTGGTTTGTGAGTTGGAAGAGTGCATCCACCTGCTCTCTGATGAAGTGGTGCCCACATGTGCGTGTATGGAGGTCTCCATGGGGAGGATGGTGGACACTATGGAGACCCTGGTCCAGCAGTACATGGAGATGTGTGCAGACCTGCACTCCACTGTAGGAGCCATGGGTAAGTTCTTGCAGTGATGGCACAAGAGGTAAACGGGGCACCTCAACATCCCCCCATGTGCTCCTTCCCCTCAAGTAGTCAAGCCGGGGCCCTCGGGCACCTGAAGGGAGATGAAGTGGCGGTTGGATACCCTTGGGTCATCCACTCAGGAATCTCAGAGGCTGTCCTCTCCCTCCGAGTCCCCTTTTCCTGTGACCCCCTTAACCTCATCCTCAGGGAATAGCTGGACCACAGGAGGACAGCCAAAGCAAGCCGGGGCCCTCAAGGCCTCGGGTTTCCAAAGGACAAACGCCAAAGGCATCAGCGGCAACAGGGCCAAACAAAGCACAGGCTGTCTCCACCCCTGCTGTGGATGTCAGGGCAGCACCTAGAAGCCTAAGGTGTTCAAAAGTTAAGAAATTCTGATCATAGTTGGTTGCATAGGTAAACATATTTTGTTACTTCACAATCTGGAAATATATGCACTTTCACTGAATAATGTGTAATGGTGTCTTTCAGCTTCGTTGACAGACTTCGCTAGTCCTCCCACCGCACCCCACACCCCTTCCCCCCCCACCACCCCGACATCCACTAGGAGTTCAGCTGCACACATCCAGCCTATGAGTAATTCTGGAGAAGAAAATTGTGTGTGTGCATGTTCATGCAGGGCCTTTTGGAGTCTCATGCAAGCACTATCCCATGCATGTGGATCCTTCCCCTATCACACTCATCTCAATGTCCTGAGCATTTTCAATGCTGCCTGCTGTGGTTCTCTTTCAGTTGTCCATGTGAGCTGACCTGCATCTCCGCCCGCCCACTGATCACACTCCCATGCAGCACCTGATCTCCCCCACCATGACTCTCGTTTCACTTTCGATTTAGCCAGCATGGCAGTAATATAGTTTTTCTTTTGCATCCATGTCATTTCCCCTCCCCCAGTCACCCATTCCCTTTCCTCCATTACTGTTTCCACCCCCCCACCTCCCACCCTCCCCACCAGCATCACCTTCCACCTCCCCTTCGTGATCTACCAGCCACAACTCTTTTCCTTCGGGGATGTCCTGGTGAATGTGCACGTTCCCTTCCTTCCCAAAAATCCCACCCCCATCCACATCAACCTTCCTGACCTCCATCTTCCCAACCCCAAGGTTCGTATTTGCCTCTGACTTCCCACCAACCACCACACCCTTCCCATCTCTTCTACCGATACCATTGAATCCTCATCCTCCCTCCCTATCGCCTCACTCTGCCCTCGGTCATTCTCACCATTCCCTTGTTCTACGCCCATCCTCAGTTCTCTCTCCAGGAGGCAGTCATGAACAAATCAGAGCCCTCCCTTGCAAGTTCAACTGGACACTCCCTCCTTTGGACTCCTTCCCCTTTAGTACCCTTTCCCCACCGGAACCCCTTCCCTCCTTGAAGCTCCTTCCCACCCAGAACTCTTTGCCCCCACTGTACTCCACCCCTCCTTAGTCCTTCCCCGCCGTCCCCCTCCCTCCCCCACCTACCAGACTCCCCTCCGCTTAGCCCTTCCCCCTTCCCAACTCCTTCCTCCAGCCTTACTCCTTTCCCCTTCCCGGCTTCTTTCTCCAACATTACTTCTCCCCGGCCCCTTAATTGCTGCCCTCTCCACGTTCCTTCCTCCACCCTTACTTCTTCCTCCACCATTAGTCCTTCCCCTTGCCACACTCCTTATTCCCCTGGACTCCTTCCTCCTTCTGGACTGTCTCCCCTCTCCCCACTCCTTCATTTGCCCGGACTCCTTCCTCCCCCTGGACTCCTTCCCCTCTCCGCACTCCTTCCCTTACACCCCCTTTAACGTAGCTGCCCAGTTGCCGTCGTCTCCCCTGTTAGCCCCTCCTTCGCCTGTAGTCCCTCCCCACCTCTCAACCTCCCCCTAACACCTTTGTTCCGTCCTCCCAACCTCACACCCCGACAGCTTCCTTCTATGCGCCCCCCACAACCTCATCCTCCTGTTACCTCTTCCTATCCCAGTCAATCCTAAAACTTCCTCTCTGCCCCCTCGATGATTATCTGTTGTGAGCAGACTCTCAACAGTGATTTTCCACCTTCTGTGAGCTGCTTCACGGCAGAGCTACGTCCATGAGAATCCACCCAGCATGCCATGGACATTCCTCCAGGGTCCTGTTCCTGTCGGGCTCCAGCATCTTCTGCTCCTCGGGTGTCCGCGATGTGAGCAAGGCCCTGACGGTAAGTCCTGACTTCTGCACGTCACAGTTGTCAAGACGCAATCTGCACCGATGTGTTTTGTTGCGACATGGGTGGATGATCCAGCGTGAGGGGTTGCTTCCAGTGGGCTGGCCTTTAAATGATATGCTAATGTATTACAATGAGGTTCCCGATGCCTGATGGTGGGAAACATGGCCTGCCATTGATGGGCTGAGCAGACGATCACAAATTGTTTTCATAACATCGTGAAACCGATTTTCTCACCGTATTGTCCGCTCACGTCACCAAACATGCCCGATGTCAGCGGGCATGGAAATTTACACCCATAGACTTCAGGAGTTCATTAACTCTGTGTTTTGAGTGAGCTTTGAGAAATGGCAGGCATGAGTTCCACAGAAGGGTGCTCGTCTGGATATGTCCAACCCAGTGGCAGGCCCCCTACCCCCAGGGTGAATCAACTAGAACTTTCCGGAAGCTTGATTGTCTGTATTGAATAAGCAAAGGTCACCTGACCCCTATACAGCCATCTTAACAGTTTATCAGTGTTCACTTTAAATAAATAAAAGACAGTTTACCAGAAGCTTCCATATGAGCACAGCCCATGTTTAAAGTTATGAATGTGACATGCCTTTACTGGGCATGACAGTGGCTATCTTATTTCTATGGTCCATAGTTTTGGACTACCTGAAGCGGAAATATCTTCTCTATGTCTACCTTATCAAACTCCTCTTAATTTTAAAAACATGTATTGAAGAACCATTAAGCCTTCTCTTTTTAGAACAGAGCCCAGCCTGTTCAGTACTCCCAGCTCTAGTACCACCCGTGTGGATATTTAACTTCCCCTTTTACAGTCAGGTCAAGGCTTAAGTTTCAGTTTATGACCCCTTTTGTTCTAACCCTTCAACAACTAGCAAAGGGAAATCATAAGTAAGTAGAGCCAAGAGTGAAAAGGCTCATTCCAACTCTGTAAAATGATGCTGACTGAGCTGCCACTAAAGCAACCAGCCTCTAATCACCAAAGGGACCAGACTTCAGTTGAAGCTTTGTTTTAATCGGACATATATTTTAGAAAGGATGGTTGAGAAAGTAGAAAAATTTAAAGCAGTAAACCTTGGACAGTTGATCTTTTCACCACATGAGCAGCAGATACATAAAGAGGTTGGCGATTTCAGAAAGCCTGAGGAGTAATGGAGACAACTTTTGTTACGAGTTGTATACAAAGTGATTTCATCCCTTTCCAAAGTCTGTCAAAGATTTTAGTTTCTCAGTGTGAAAAGGTTCAACACGGGAAAAAGCTGTTGTCTGGATTGCCTCTAATATCATGGGCTGCAGGCTTGGTGTGTCTGCTTCATGAAGCAAGCATTCCATTGTTTACTTAACTTCTATCTTCAAATATCTGCAATTGTTGAGTGGTCATCGAGTGCTTTTTTTTAACCAGAGAAACCTGTTGCATTTGACTCCAGATGATACAGCCAACGAATGGGAAAATGCCTCCTATGATGCCATGATTATCTCACCAATCTTGTCCTTCAACTGGGAAACCACATTGCTCAGATGTCTTGGGGATGGCTAACTCACTGTTGTTCTGGGTCTCCATCCCACTGCTGCCTTCAAACGCAAATCTCTCACTGGGATCAGTCCCAATGTCACTTTTGCATCAGTGCAAAGCTGCTCGGAAGCGAGGGTATAACTTGAAGTCAAATAGGGAGAGTTGACTGCTTGGGAAACAAAGCATGAATGTGGATTTACTCCCAGCGTTCTGAAGAGAACTGTGCAGGTCCCTGTGAGTGGAGCAGACCCGATATTACAGAATGGAGATTAGTTCTTGGCAATAGTTGTACCAGTCTCCTTGAGCTTGCTGGAAGGGTTGGAGAGGAAACCCGGGGGCAGGCTTTTACATTCCGCGGGTGGGTGCACGCCCGACCCAAACGGGCATAAAATTGCGTGAGATGGCGTCTGGCAAGTCCCCCGACATCATTGCACACTCACGCAATATTTCGTTCAGTGGGTGTATGCGGCACTTGGAAGAGCGCCTGCTGGCAATTAAGCGGGCAATTAAGCCCAAACAGCGAAATTGTCAGGGATTTTTCATGACCCGTCCAACCTAATGGTTGGTGACCAGGCCAATCAGCCAGGCAGCCTTTACATTTTTGATGAAACCTCATCCAATGGCGAGATGAAATCTCCATTAGGAAATAAAATAAAAAGAAATATCTGAGGACAGCATTTTTATGAGCTATGCTTTCAGGTGCTCGATTGTACTGCATGAGCATTTTCTGCAGCTTTTTTGTGCTTTATTTTATTATTGGGAGGTCTGCAACTCCCTGAGGCATCCGTCTGCCTTCAGGGAGCTCAGTGGAAGCGCTCACCCAAGCCGACGTCATTGCCCGCCCTCTCCCTGACACCAGCCTGGCAGCGCTGAGCTTTTCAGTGTGTGTTTCGTTCTGGCTGGCCGTTAATTGGCTAGCCAGCGTGATATTGCAGTTGGGGGCCGATCACGGTCAGTGGTCCGTTTCCCGACTGCTGTCAGGCCCGTGCCTGATGAGGGAAAAATTCAGGCCCCAGAATCCTTTTCTTCTAAATTTGTCCAAGATTTTTTGAAAGTATTTTTTATTTACTTCTCCCAGGAGTTTATGCGGCTGTAGACGAATCTGGGCTGTAGTGGTCTTGGTTTAATAGTGTGAGCAGCTGACACTGTGTGGGACAGGACAAGCTTGATGGACTAGCTGGTCCTTTCCTGTGCACTGTTCATATGCCAATGTTGGCAGCCTCACACATGAGTTTCTGGGCCATAGTAATGCATGGTGCATGAAGGAATCAACCCTTGTAAGGGTTAGAAGTATGTTCTCAATTAAATATGGGGCTTAGAGAAATTTGCATAGGTGAAGGCTAAGAGGGGAGCATGCTCACGGTGTGTGAGGAAGGAAGAGGGCGAATGGGCCTTCCCTTGCTTTCTATTCCTTGATGGTCTTAAATACAAAAGCAACAACCTTCCATTTATTGTTTGACATTATGGAAAGTGTTATAGCTAAAAAAAAGGAGACTTCCATTTCTATAGCACCTTCCATCTGTCCCAAAGTGTTTTACAACTAATGAAGTATAACCATCATTGTAATGTTGGGAATGTGGCAGCCAATGTATGCACAAGCAGATCCCACACATTGCAATGTGTGAATGACCAGATAATCTGTTTAGTGTTGCTGGTTGAGGAATAAATATTGACCTTGACATTGAGGAGAACTTACCCTGCCCTTCAAAACAGTGCAGTGGGACTTCTCTGTCCACCTGATAGGGTAGACAGGGTCTCAGTTTAACCTCTCATCTAAAAGATAACACTTACAGCAGTACTCACTGGAGTGTCAGCCGAGATTTTATGTTCAATTCTCTGCAGTGGGACTGGAATGCATAACCTTCTGGGTCTGAGGTGAGCATGCTACTACTGAGCTAAGACCTAAAACCTTGGCATTATAACAAAATACAATTGCAAGCGACATTCTATTTCTCTAGACATTTCTGCAGTGTAGAGAAACTGAGTGTGTCTGCAGTATAGTAAGAATCCTTCAAACACCCAAAGCTTTTAAGTAGCTGTTAGTTCAGCTGCAACTTGACCTGTAACTTAAGCCCATGTTCACCAATTACAGTGGGCCAGAGACATTAGCTTTAACCTTGAAGCAATGAAAAGATTACAAATTGAAAGTATACAATGCTTTTGCAATCAGCACCCACACAGTTTGAGAAGAGTGAGGAAAATTTTAAGTTAATGCCAGGTTATTAAAACTGTGCTATTCAAACATTTATTATTCTCAGGCCTATTTGATTGGCTGTCATTGGGTATTGTTGGAATTTTAAATATTCAGTAACAATTGCAGAAAACAAAGATGAGTTTAGTCATGCCTTTCATTTCAGAATGTTGACGCCCTCACAAGAAGTGAAAGTTTTATTATGTGCTCTCAGTATGTGCATTTATTGCAAAACCGCATTTACCAACTGAATGGGAAAAACAATGACAAATGTAAATTAATGTGGGAAAATGTGACTGCACCCACTTTGGAACTGAGAGACAAATATTTCCTTACAGGAGGGAGACTAGGAACTGTGGAGGGACAAAAGGATTTTGGCTGTCCATGTACACAAATCAGTAAATGCAAGTGCAGTCATAAAAAGGGAAATCAAAAAGTATAATGAAACCAATGAATCATACAGTGCAAAAGGAGGCCATTTGGCCCATCATGCCTATGCTGGCTCTTTGACAGAACGTTGAACTTTATCTCAATTGTACAGAGTCTTTGTCAGCCACTATATGAAGGACTGCACTCAGTTTTAGATACCAATCCTCAGGAAAATATTAAGGTTCACCAGATGGAGCTTAAAGGGTTAAATTAAGAGGATGGGTCAGTTAAACTTGTTTTTATCCCCTTGAGTTTAAGTGTTGATTTAACTGATGTGTGTGAAATGATGAAATGATTCAGCAGGGGTAAATACAGAGAAGCCATTGTTCTCTAACAAAAGGACATGAACTTAAAATTAGAGGTAAGCTCCTAAGTGCCAAAAAGTACTTCTTCACACAAAGGATGCTGAAATTTGGAACTTAGAGGGTGAAGTTTACGGGTAGATGTATTCCTGCCCTGCACCGCGGTGTACCACACCAACACCCCCCCACAACCCCCCACCCCCCCACCCCACCCCACTGCCACCCCCCCCCACCACCCCCACGACCCCCCCCCCACCCCCCCCCCCACCCCCCCCCACCCCCACCACCCCCACCGCACTCCCAAAGTCAGGGAATTAGATAGTAGCTTGCCAAATTTAAATCTGGCTGACCCGTAGCAATGATACTCTAGGGATGGCCTTAATGTCTTGAGAATGGGACTTCCGCCCCCTCCCCCAGGACAGGAAGTCCCACCCTCAGGAACTGCTCTGCAGCCCTGAAATCCCAGCAGTACCAGAACACAGTAGTGGCTGCTGCTGGGACTACAAGGAGTCCTGAGAAGAGCTGAAGATGTCTCCCGCACTTAAGGTAAGTCCAGGCATTTTGGCTGGGGAGGTGTTGGAGATCCCAGTGAGGGCGGGGCAGGAGGTAGGGGTTGGGTTTTAGAGGCCAAGGGGGAGACACAAAGTGGGGGACCATCTTGGGGAGGTATCCCCAATGAGCATAAGGGAGCCACCCAACCAGATACCCCCATTCTTACCTGCCTTTAGCCCATGCAGTGAAATCTGCCGGGCTGGTTCCCTTCCCCAGCAGCGGAAACAGAATGAGATCCTTATCTAGCCATTAATTGGCCTCTTAATGGCCTCAACAGGCCTGAGTGCAGGCGGGCTGCCTTGAAACTTTACCCACCCCCTATAATATGTGGCACAGGTCAGGGTGGGCAGGAAGGCAGTAGGTTGGCCACCCACTTTATTTTACATGCCCCCTGCCTTCAAGTATGCCTTGGGGTGTGGCGGGGTGGGGGTGGGGGATGGGTGCTGTTTAATTCACCCCAAGGAATAAACTCCCTTTGGAAAGTTATATTGAATCTGTTTCCACCGTTCTTTCAAACAGTGCATTTCGCATTACAATAATGCTACTTATTTGAAAAAAATCTCATCTTCTCTTTGGTTTTATAAGGCCTCATTGTACGATAAAATTGTGCAGCATGTGGCATAATCACTGTAACCCTGGTGGGATTATAGTGCAGGACACTTCCAGATCAGTCCAGACATCTGAAGTGCCATCATGGCAATGATGCATTGAGTGATTATCCTGGAGGATGTTTGTGCCTCTTTATACTAGTGCTCCACCCCTGGGAAACTGTGGTAAAGTGAGATACCCTGTCCCTTTAAGAGAATGCAAGTGTACTGATCATGTGACAGCACTGAAGAATCACTGTACAGTGTGGGCAACTGGGAACTGTAAGCCTAGTTCTGGAGGTTTTTGAGTGAGCACGTATGACCTTATGCTCTGCCCTATGCCTCAATAAACCATCACTGTTTATTCTTACATCAGCCTCTCCCCGTAATTGATTGCAGGCAGCAACTGAAAAGGACATAGGAAGGCATGCAGTTAGAGTTCGGTTGGCCAATGAACTCATATGCCCAAGACATAAAACAATGGCAGAATCGGACAGAGTCAGCATGGATTTATGAAAGGGAAATCATGCTTGACAAATCTACCGGAATTTTTCGAGGATGTAACTAGTGGAGTTGATGAGGGGGAGCCAGTGGATGTAATTTATTTGGACTTTCAGAAGGCTTTGGACAAAGTCCCACATAAGAGATTGGCGTGTAAAATTAAAGCGCATGGGATTGGGGGTAGGGTATTGAGACGGATAGAAAAAATTGGTTGGCAGACAGGAAATAAAGAGTAGGAATAAACGGGACTTTTTCCAAATGGCAGGCAGTGACTACTGGGGTACCGCAGGGATCGATGTTGGGACCCCAGTTATTCACAATATATATTAATGATTTAGATGAGGGAATTAAATGCAATATCACCAAATTTGCAGATGACACAAATCTGGGTGGGAGGGTGAGCTGTGAGGAGGATGCAGAGATGCTTCAGTGTGATTTGGACAAGCTGAGTGAGTAGGCAAATGCATGGCAGATGCAGTATAATGTGGATAAATGTGAGGTTAACCATTTTGGTTGCAAAAACAGGAAGGCAGATTATTATCTGAATGGCTATAAATTGAGAGAGGAGAATGTGCAACGAGACCTGGGTGTCCTTGTATACCAGTTGCTGAAGGTAAGCATGCAGGTGCAGCAGGCGGTAAAGAAGGCAAATGGTATGTTGGCCTTCATAGCCAGTGGATTTGAGTACAGGAACAGGGGTGTGTTGCTGCAACTGTACAGGGACTTGGTGAGACCGCACCTGGAATATTGCGTGCTGTTTTGGTCTCCTTATCTGAGGAAGGATGAACTTGCTTTAGAGGGAGTGCAGCAAAGGTTTACCCGACTGATTCCTGGTATGGCGGGACTGATATATGAGGAGAGATTGAGTCGATTAGGATAATATTCGCTGGAATTCAGAAGAATGAGGGGGATCTCATAGAAACCTATAAAATTCTAACAGGACTGGACAGGGTAGATGCAGGAAGGATGTTCCTGATGGTGGTGGGAGTCTAGAGCCAGGGGTCACAGTCTGAGGATATGGGGTAGACCATTTAGGATTGAGATGAGGAGAAATTTCTTCACCCAGAGAGTGGTGAGCCTGTGGAATTCATTACCACAGAAAGTAGTTGAGACCAAAACATTGTATGTTTTCAAGAAGGAGTTAGACATAGCTCTTGGGGCGAAAGGGATCAAAGGGTATGAGGCGAAAGCGGGAGCAGGCTATTGAGTTGGATGATCAGCCATGATCATAATGAATGGCGGAGCAGGCTCAAAGGGCCAAATGGCCTACTTCTGCTCGTAGTTTCTATGTTTCTATAAAAGAAACCATCTGTGTGCCATCAGCAGTAACTGCAGAACATATGAATTCAAATTAGGAGCAGGAGTAGGCCTCTCAGCCCTTTGAGCCTGCACCATTCAATAAGATCATGGTTGATCTGAATGTAACCTCAACCCCACATTTCTGCCTACCCCCGATAACTTTTCATCGCCTTGTTAATCAAAAATCTATTTAGCTCTGCCTTAAAAATATTCAAAGACTCTGCCTTTTGAGGAAGAGAGTTCCAAGGACTCACCACCCTCTGAGAAAAAATGTTTTTCTTTATCTCTGTCTTAAATGAGCGACCCCTTATTTTTAAACAATGACCCCTAGTTATAGATCCTTCCACAAGAGGAAACATCCTCTCCACATCCACCCTGTCAAGACCCCTCAGGATCTTAAAGGTTTCAATCAAGTCACCTCTTACAAGAAGAAAGCCTTGACTTCTCAGCTACTTAGGGACTTGTTTTTCTGGATGAAAAAGAGCAGCCATGGTAAAATGCCTTAAAGTGAAGACATCAATCCAGCTCCCAGGAGCACAAGCCTTCAATTACACGCACTGGACCATAAATGAGGTACACATGAGATTCACACACGCCTAAACTATTCCCATCCTCCTGTCCTAATCTTTTCCCTCAAATTCTTGTTTGTTTTCAAAATTGAACTTTGGAAAAAGAAAATGTCAATTGTTGTTGAAAAAAAACACTCTGTCCCTTTCTCCGCTGATAGTGAAGACATTTCTGTCCCAGCAGGTGATGAATTTGAGAAATTGGTCTAATCTTGCCAGTGAAGTCAATGGAAAGGAAAAACATTTGGATTTATAATAAGCAGCCGATTGGATATCTTTTAAAAAATTTTTCATGGGGCTTGAGCATCACTGGCAGGGCCAGCATTTATAGCCCAATCCTAACTCCCCTTGAACTGAGTGGCTTGCTAGGCCACTGTCAGAGGGCAGTTAAGAGTCAACCACATTGCTGTGGGTCTGGAATCACATGAAGGCCAGACCCGGCAATGATAGCAGATTTCCTCCCCTAAAGAGCATCAGTGAACCAAATGGGCTTTTGTGATGATGTGAGTTTAATGGTCACCATTATTAAGACTAATTTTCAATTCCAGACTTATTAATTAATTGAATTTAAATTTTCATTAAGTGCCATGGTGTAATTTGAACCCATGTCCCAGGGATTACTAGCCCAGTGACATTGCCACTATGTCACCCTCTCCCCAACGTTATCCTTTTAAAACCAGTGCCTAAAGTTAAACTTGCTCTTATACTGAGAGAAATCGCTGAGAGGTCAGGACAATATGTTAGAACCAAATGCTGTGCCATCTCCCGGGTATAGCTGCCTTGGTATACAATGCAGAAGGAAGAAGGACACATGGCCACCACACTAACATCAGGGTGTCACAAGTTGCAAAGCCACTTAGACTTGGACTCACTTGATTTCAATCCGGAAGATCAAATCCCATTATTTTTAACACAAAAATAAAATACTGCAGATGCTGGAGATCTGAAATAAAAACAGAAAATTCTGGAAACATTCAACAGATCGGGCAACGTCTGTGGAGGGAGAAACAGAGTTAGTGAATTTTACCAGGCCAGAGTTTCTGCCCCCGCTTGGCTGGCTCACCACCCAGATATTTAACGGCCATGGGCTGTTAATTGACCTGAGGCAGGCCAAAAGCCGCCATCAGGCAATCAAATGGCCGGCTGCGCTCCAGTCCCAGCTGTGACATCAGGAGTGGTGGCCATTCCTTGGACCGCAGTAATTCTGACAGAGAAGTGTGCTGTGATGGAGGCTGGACCTGAAGGTAAGTCTGGGATCTCGGGTAGGGGGCAAAGGGAGTGGGAGGCTGTGGGGGTTGGGGGGGCTGTAGGTGGGGGGAGTCAGGACTGGGTGGAGCTAGGGGAAACGAGGGCTGTGGAATACTTTGGGACTGCCGCTGCTTGGAACTGGGGGCCTGAGAAAAGGAGGCCCAACCCTTGCCTGGCAATTTCACTTTTTGAGCTTAGTGGCATTCATTGGCCTTTTAAGGGCTCAGGTTGGCCCACAGATGAGCAGGCCTTCTTCCCTTACCGCTGGTAAAATAGCAGTGGGGGTGTGGGCATGTGAGTAGCCACCAAGAATGGCAATGAGTGCTATACTGTTGAAGGTGACACCTTTCGGATAAGCCATTAAACCATGACCCTGTTTACCTCTCAGGTGTCAAAGGACCCTCAGAACTATTGTGAAGATTAAAAGGGGAGTTATTCCTGATGGTTGGGCCAATATTTATCCCTCAACCAATATCACTTAACAACAGTGTATCTGTTTGTTGTCAGGTTGCTGGGAATCTTCTTTGTGGGATCTTGCTGTGCATAAATTGGCAGCTCTGTTTCCCTCCTTAGGACAGTGACTACACTTCAAAAGTACTTGCAGTCATGCAAGGGCACACCTAAATACACATTCTTTCTTGCCTTGCGTAAGTAACTTTAAGCTGACGGATTTAATTGGCCAAGCAGCCACTTGCCAATGATTTTCCAATAGTTTGGTTGAGAATAAGGTCAATGTCATGTTAATAAGGCTAAGCTTCTAAATTCAGCTTGGCCTCCTGCTGCAGCACCCCAAATAAGCTAAATGTACACTGGTCACTTTCCTACCTAATAGTTAAAATTCTTCTCATATACTCTGCAAATGTTCATCAGCAAGGAAGGGAATAAAATAAAGAGATAAATTTGTAATTAATTGCTGGCTTTGAGCTGTGAGACCATGACTGTCCAAACTCATTTAATTTAGGGTTATTACAGTCAAGAGACAGGGTGAAACATGCCACGTTTCTGACATTACAACAGTGACTACACTTCATATAAGTGCTTTGTTGGTTGTATAGCACTGTGGGACATTCATGAAAAGCATTATATAAATACAATGCTTTCTTTCTTTCACCTATCTCAAAACTCAAGCAGGTTCCTTTCAGGCAATTCGCCTTGAGCGTTCAATCAACTTCAGCTCATTAAGTCTTATCATGAGATGCTGTCCTTGGCAGGAGAAAGCAAAGCTCCTGGAAAAATGCCAAGGATCTGTGCTAAAATAATGCTTGTGCAGTAAGATGAGGGGTATCCTGTTCCTATAACACACTGCCTTCTGATCACACTTAAACCTCTTGTGGGAGAGCACTGCAAGTTGATTTGTTTTATGATTCAATCATCCTTTGTTAAGTTATTCAGGTATCCAGACCAGGCGTTGGTTTCTAATTTCATTCTGTCCCAGGAGTGTTTCAGCCAAGAATCATTTTCGTGTCTTTTATTTCTTTTTCTTTCTGTTTCAAGAACCCTTGCTCAAAGGTGCTGACTCACGTTGGGGCATAGTCCCACAGGGACTGGAAGTCCTCTATTATTACGTTCAATGTACGTTATCCAAATGACCTTATATCCTAACTCGCACCAAGTCCCATTCACCTAGCACCCCTGTGCTCACTGGCCTATATTGGCTGTCAGACCAGCAACACCTTGATTTTAAAATTTTAATCTTTGATTTCAAATAACTCTGTGGCCTCGTCCTGCACAGAAAAGAGACCCGACATGCACACAAATGAGCAGACACAGGAAGCTTCCAACATTCACACACAAATAGTTAATGACCTGAATTTTCAGCTCGGTGTGCGGGTGCAATCGGTGGGCTCGGGAGCGGTGAGGAAACAGACCGCCAACTGTGATCGGCACCCGAGTGCGATTTCATGCTGGCAGGCCAATTAACGGTCGGCCAGTGTGAAACGAGCGCTGAAAAGCTCAGCGCTGCTGGGGCGGGGGCGGGAGGAGGAGGGGCTGATGACGTTTCTGTGGGCGTGGACGAGCGCTGGGAGAAAGCTCCCTGAAGGTAGACAGCTGCCTCAGGGAGCTGCAGACCCAAAAACCATGAAATAAAGTTTTGAAATTCAGGGAAAAATATGTCCAAGCATCACAATCCGGCACCTGAAGATATAGATTATAAAAATGTTGTCCATCGTTTTTTATTTTTATTTTATTTTAAAACAGAAACCTCATCCCGCACTTGGATGAGGCTTCATGAAAAATGCAAAGTCCTGGACGATTCACCCATCCACCAACTGTAAGGTTGGATGGACCACGAAAAATCGGAAACAATTGTACCGTTAATGAAATCAAAATGCAGTTATCATTCCCATTAAACAGGAATAACACTTATTCCTTTCTCACAGCAGTTTGAACTATTGCTATGGGCTTTTCAACATAGACCTGACCCTGCTAGCCACAGTTTTCCCTCCTGCACATTCTCAAAAGCATGCTCAGAAGCTGAAAACATTTAACAGAAGCCTAAGTGATGGTTTTAACTGTTTGAACTGCCCTGTCAACAGTTTGTTTTGATACACAAACTCTTGTTTTTGAAACATTCATTCTCCTCCTCTGATGTTTTGATGAAACTGGTTCCTATAGCTTCTTGAGCTTGAATCACGCTAGCGTTCAAGTTAGAGACATGTTGCAACAACAAAGCAGTTGTATGTTTTTGCATAGCTCCCAATCTGGAACCTATTGGTTCTGTCACTGTGTTTCCTGATCGTTCCAGTTCATAATCTCATCATCTCTCAGAGTGCAAAAGTGAGCCCTGGAAGCAAGAAAGTCTCTCACCCTCCTGCTTTTTAACATCTGCTGGTTGATCCTATCTTAGATAAACTCTATTAGCTTCTGGATTATCTTATCTTGGAGCACCTCTAGTTTTTGCTCAAAGACCCGTTTAACATTTTTGGAACACAGCTTGTCTACTGTTACGATCAGCCAACGAGGGGCCGAATGGCTCCCCTATTTCCCCTCTCCTCTTTTGGCCACAACAGGTATTTTTTTATTAAAAACGGATATGCCTGCCAATTCCATGGCCAGAACTTTGACCGACCCTCACGTGAAATCGGGTAAGAAAACGTTGGCTACATGTCCCAATGTCATCGCGCCTTTGCGCCATATTACAGTTGGCGGGCC
The DNA here is from genome assembly GCF_964194155.1 of Cetorhinus maximus. NCBI lineage: Eukaryota > Metazoa > Chordata > Chondrichthyes > Lamniformes > Cetorhinidae > Cetorhinus > Cetorhinus maximus. The sequence goes on along the minus strand of NC_135888.1, from coordinate 61,604,057 downwards.
TGTGTGGGAGTCAGAAGCACGTCTGCCGACAATTAAATGGGAAATTAGGCCCATTAAAAAAGCAGTTGATTGAAATTTTATGTGGCCTGTGTGATTTTGCAGTCGGCGCATGGGCCACATGGCCAGGCGGCCATCCTATTTATAAGTGAAGCTCTATCCAAGACCGGATAAAAATCAACCAGAGCTGTGGCTCTGTGAGTAGGCAGGAGTTTAGGTGAGAGTTGGTTGTAGGCATTTTTCTGACAGTTATTTGCATTTTCTGGAAGACCCTTTGGTTTACAAACTTTCTTAGAAGCATTTTACTGAGTACACCCTTCATGACACTATACTGTGCCATCTGTATTCCAGCAAATGGAGATTGTCTACTCCGCTGGAGGCACCGGAAGGAAGAGGAGGGCTGGTGACTGTAGGCAGCGCCCCTGAGAGTGACCTGTGGAAAGAGGGGCGCAATCACATGGAGTGCAGGGCCAGCAGGAAGTGCAAGGCGGAAGAGTCCCCAGAAAATGCTGTTATCCTGCAGGGAGAGTCTACAGGCAGCGCTCCAGCTACCTGGACATATTGGAGGTCCAGTGCCAAAGGAGGATCTGCCTCTGTAGGGAGTCTGTGACCCTGATTTGCCACATGATTGACCCAGAGATCGCCTCAAACTGTGTCAGTGGCCACCGAATGCCAGTGGCTCTTAAGGTGACCCTGAACATTTTCACCTCTGGTTCCTCCCAAGGGTCAGCGGGTGATCTATCTGGCATCTCCCAATCTGCAGCCCACAGCTGCATCAAGCTGGTCACTGATGCTCTGTTCAGGCAGGTGATTCATTTCCGGACTGACGAGGCCAGCCAGGTTTAGCGAGCCCGAGGCTTCGCTGCAATTGCTGGGTTCCCCCACATCCAGGGTGCCATAGATATGAATATGCGGACAAGGAGCAGGAGTAGACCATTCAGCCCCTCGAGCCTGCTCCACCATTTAATAAGATCATGGCTGATCTGGTAGTAACCTCAAATCTGCATCGCACCTGTCCCCGATAACTATCACCCCACTTGCTTACCAACAATCTATCCACCTCTGCCTTAAACACATTCAAAGGCTTTGCTTCCACCACCTTTTCCAGAAGAGAGTTCCGAAGATTTACAACCCTCTGAGTGAAAAAATGTTGCCTCATCTCTGTTTTAAATGAGCAACACCTTATTTTAAAACAGTGGCCCCTAGTTCTAGATTCTTCCACGAGAGGAAACATCCTCTCCACATTCACCCTGTCAAGACCTCTCATGTGGCCATAAAGGCTCCAGTGGGTGAGCCAGGTATCTTCGTCAACAGAAAGGGCTTCCACTCCATCAATGTCCAGATTGTTTGCGACCACAGGACACAGATTTTGCAGGCCTGCGCCAAATGCCCGGGCAGCTCCCAGGATGCGTACATCCTACGGCGCTTCCAGGTGTCAAGGCTCTTCATCATTCCAGCTTGGTTGGACAGTTGGCTCCTGAGTGACAAAGGCTATCCCCTGAAAAGGTGGCTTATGACGCCACTCCCACACTCAAGGACAGAAGTGGAGGAGAGGTACAATAGATGTCATGCGTCTACAAGGGTGGCAATTGAGAGGACTATTGGCCTGCTCAACATGAGGCTCTGCTGCCTGGACTGATCAGAGGGAGAACTGCAATATCCTCCAGAGCATGCCTCACTTATTGTCATCATATGCTGCACTCTGCACAATCTGTCAAAGGGGGACCTTTTGGAGGATGAAGACGGTGAGGCAGCTCCCAGGCTGCAAAGGACGACTCAACTGATGGGCCTGATGAGGAGCCGGAGGAGACCCAGGGTGAGGATGTGGCTGCAGAAGTGATGAACCTTGTGGGATGCAGGGAGACCAGGGAGGCCTTGATTCTCCATTGATTCAGCCAGGCATCCAAGGCATGACTTGAAAGTGAGGGCAAGGGTGACGTCTCCTTTCTGAATGTTCCTGTTGAGGCCATCCTGTGACCCCTATGTGAACTAACTACCTCTGAAATAAAGTTTGCAGCCCTTGCTGTCTGTCACAAACCACTCCTATGCCCAACACCTATGAGAAACATAAAGCACATTCAGACTATGAAACATAATAACATCCTTATAGACTCATAGACGTTTACAGCACAGAAGGCGGCCATTCAGTCCATTCTGTCCATGCCAGTCAATAAAGATCTGACTACATTAATCCCATTTTCCAGCGCTTGGGCCATAGCCCTGGAGGCTATGGCAATGCAAGTGAATATCTAAATACTTCTTAAATGTTATGAGAGTTTCTGACTCAACCACCCTTTCAGGCAGTGAGTTCCAGGCTCCCACCACCCTCAATTTCTCCTCAACTCCCCTCTTAGCCTTCTAACTCTGGCCTTAAATCTATGTCCCCTCGATATTTGACCCTCTATTAATGGAAAACATGCCTTCCTATCCACCCTATCTGTGCCCCACATAACCTTATTTACCTCTATCAGGTCCCCTCTCAACCCTCGCTGTTCCAAGGAAAACAACCCCAGCCTATCCAATCTTTCCTCATAGCTCAGACCTTTAAATGGTCATGCTTACACAATTTGAACATAGAACATGTTTCAACTGAAGTAATATCACCTGTGACAACCCCTCTTGTGTTTATAGGGCTGTAAACTTCAGCTTACGAATGCTGCATCTTGGTACCCTCCCCCCACACCCCTTCACTGGTAGTAGCGTTAGAGGCAGCCTGCTGACTGTGATGCCCTGTCAGCCCTGATGTCCTGGCAGACATCCTCTGGATGGCAGAGCCTGTCCAGGCCCAGCCTGGGAGGGAGCACCCAGCGCCATGGCTGGGCACCCTTCAGTTGTCGTGGCCTCATCCAATGCCACGGGCACTGGCAAAGCAGGGAGGAGCTGCTGCCTTCATCCGGAGCACCCTGAGAGGAGCCCACAGAGACGAGAGGCAGCTCGTCCGCCAGTTTGAGGTTGGTTTGAACCTCCCTGCTCATCACTGATGGACGGGCACCTAGCAGGGAGACTAGGTGCCTCATCCATCTCTCACACTGGCAGTGGCCTGCTGAGGTCACTGCCGGCGTGTAGGCTTGAAGGTCCAAGCACAACCCTAGAAACCCCTGATTCTTTTCCTGGAGCTGCCTCACCATGAGAGTCACCACTCTCTCAATGGAGGAGGCAGCGTGCTTGAAGCTCCAGATCAACGCTTATGCTCCACATGGACCCCTCTATTGCATAGACCATGGCAAGCAGACCCTCATGGATCTCCGGCAGACCCTCCCACTCATCCCACTGGGCATCCAGCATCTGCCATCTGATGGACGACTCCAGAGGCTCATCATCTGCCTTGGACTCAGTATGATCTTGGTCTCCAGCTGTCCTCCGACTGCTGGCACCCTGGACACTCACTGCCTCTGCCTGCTCCTCAAGCGAGTGTGATGTGCCTTCATCACTCTGCACTGCCAACTGATTGATGTGCCATTGCCCACCAATATGCCTGTATCCATGTTGGTCTTTGGTTTGGAGAGATGATGTGACACGGATGCAGTAGGCGCTAGGCCTGCTAACCCTCCTGTGCAATAATGACTCTATAAGGAAAATAGCTACAGTTATAAAATGTATCTATTAATTAAATAACTTAGTGCCAGTTTGCAAAGAATTACACAGTGTATAAAGTATAGAAACAGGGCATTTGCCTCAACAGGCCAATGCCTTTTATGTTCCACATGAGTGTCCTCACACCCATCTTCATCTAACCCTATCAACATATCCTTCTTTTCCTAAATCTCTTATGTGTTTACTTGACTTCCCTGTAAATGTATCCATGTTCTCTTGGATGGGGTCCTGCCCAGCTGCCTTCTAGACACTGGTTGTATGTGAATCATCAGCATTCTGCAAAAGATAATGAAGATATTGGTTAGACATACAGTCAAGTTATTAAAGCGTGAAATGTGAGAGGCAAGCACTGCTCCTCTCTTACACAACAAAAACAGAATTACCTGGAAAAACTCAGCAGGTCTGGCAGCATCGGTGGAGAAGAAAAGAGTCGACGTTTCGGGTCCACACGACCCTTCAACAGAACTGAGCTTAGTTAGGAGAGGGGTGAAATATAAGCTGGTTTAAGGTGGGGGGCGCGGGGAGAGAAGTTGAGGGTGGGGTGGTTGTAGGGACAAGCAAGCAGTGATAGGAACAGATAATCAAAAGATGTCACAGACAAAAGGCTCAAAGAGGTGTTGAAGGTGGTGATATTATCTAAGAAAAGTGCTAATTAAGAATGGATGGCAGGACACTCAAGGTACAGCTCTAGTGGGGGTGGGATCATCCTCCGCCATTTCCGCCAACTCCAGCATGATGCCACCACCAAACACATCTTCCCTTCACCCCCCCTGGCGGCATTCCGTAGGGATCGTTCCCTCCGGGACACCCTGGTCCACTCCTCCGTCACCCCCACTCCTCAACCCCGACCTATGGCACCTCCCCATGCCCATGCAGAAGATGCAACACCTGCCCCTTCACTTCCTCTCTCCTCACCGTCCAAGGGCCCAAACACTCCTTTCAAGTGAAGCAGCATTTCACTTGCATTTCCCCTAACTTAGTCTACTGCATTCGTTGCTCCCAATGCGGTCTCCTCTACATTGGAGAGACCAAACGCAAACTGGGCGACCGCTTTGCAGAACACCTGCCGTCTATCCGCAAGAAAGACGCAAACCTCCCTGTCGCTTGCCATTTTAACACTCCACCCTGCTCTCTTGCCCACATGTCTGTCCTTGGCTTGCTGCATTGTTCCAGTGAAGCCCAAAGCAAACTGGAGGAACAGCACCTCATCTTCCGACTAGGCACTTTACAGCCTTCCGGGCTGAATATTGAATTCAACAACTTAGATCTTAAACTCCCCCTCCCCCCATCCCCACCCCGTTTCCTCCCCCTCCCTTTTGTTTTTTTTTTGTTTTCAATAATTTATATAGATTTTTCTTTTCCCACCTATTTCCATTATTTTTAAATCTACAACTAATACCTTGTCAATCTTTCCACCCCACCCCCACTAGAGCTGTACCTTGAGTGTCCTACCATCCATTCTTAATTAGCACTTTTCTTAGATAATATCACCATCTTCAACACCTCTTTGATCCTTTTGTCTGTGACATCTTTTGATTATCTGCTCCTATCACTGCTTGCTTGTCCCTACAACCACCCCATCCTCAACTTCTCTCCCCCCGCCCCCCCACCTTAAACCAGCTTATATTTCACCCCTCTCCTAACTATACTTCAGTTCTGTTGAAGGGTCGTGTGGACCCGAAACGTCGACTCTTTTCTTCTCCACCGATGCTGCCAGACCTGCTGAGTTTTTCCAGGTAATTCTGTTTTTGTTTTGGATTTCCAGCATCCGCAGTAGTTTTTTGTTTTTTGTTTTTATCACTGCTCCTCTCTTGTCTGGTTGTCCCTTTGCTAATTCATGGTCCTGTTTGGGTAACCATAATTGCATTGAGGCCACTGTACTGCTTTTAGTCTCTTCAATATCACCCTTACTGACTTGCACCACATTGAATGCAGACCGTGTGGCCCCAAGATTCATTTAACAAACAATATTTAACACCAAGCCACACAAGGAGATATTCAGAGAGGTAGTTAGAAACACAGTGAAAGAGATAGATCTCAAGGAGCATCTTAAACAAAGCAAGAGAGGGAGAGACGTAAAATGGTTTAGGCAGAAAATTCCTGAGCTTAGGGCCTTGGCAGCTGGAGGCACCAATGGTGGGTGAAAGAAGTCAGAAAGCTTTAAATGAAGACTTTCATAGGAATAAACTGCTAATAAAGACACAGCTGATCCACCAAGGTAATTTGTAAACTTCCAAATTCCAAAATTAGAATGGTCTTTTCACTTCATGCTCTGATGCAACCTAGCACACATGCCCATTCTCTAATATATAATTGGCATAATTAACGTTAGTCATTGATGTCACAGCTTACCTCAGAGACGATGCAGTGAGAAATGTTCGCATTTTTAATGGTTTACTCAGGAGAATTTATATGCATACATTTTTGTGGGCTCTAGAAAGGCCTTTGGTGCTTAAAAAGCAAGGCTTGAATTTATGTAATGCCTTTTACTATCTCAGGAAGCTGCAAAGTGCTTTACAGCCAATGAAGGCATTTTGAAATGCATTTGCTACTGTAATGTAGGAAATGTAGGAGTGAATATGTGTACTGCAATGTGATAATGCCCTGACAGTCTCAGCAGGATTTTCACTGTCTTCACCCGCAGGGAATGGGTCAGTCAGAAAGTTGGGGGAAACACGCCATTTGCAAATCCCACCCCAGCCGTGCTGTGGTTTTATAATTGCTTGGATTGGGTTGGTCCCACCTTCCAGCCCGAGTTAAAGCCAGGAATAGGTGGGTTGGAGGCAGGTTTGGGTTGGGAAACAGGTTTCTGATACTTTAACCAGTCATCCAGCCCAAACCCGCCTGTTTTTTTTCCAGTTAAAGTTCAGCCCTTTGTCCCTCTGTTTTGTGTATGTTAGTTGAGGGGTAAATATTGGTCTAGACACTGGGAAGATTTCCCCTGCTCTTCATTGAATAACTCCTTGGAATCTCATATATCAGTGCGATATGGTTGACGTGACCTCAGTCCATTTTCTCATCTAAAAAAATGACACATTTGGCAGTGCAGTGCTCCCTCGGTGTTGCACTGAAATGTCAACCCTGATTACGTGCACTCTGTGTGTTAATGTTGTAAATGCTGTGCATGCACTAGTTGTGATTAAGAGCAGTTAATACTAATTGTGGAAAGGTTAAGGCACATATAGAAGCACCAGTTTCCACCTGTATAGCCTTTGATACATTCCATCCGTCTCTACCAGATTTTTCTCCATTAGTCACGTTTTGGTACTACCCTCTCCTGGTTCGGCCCCTTTCTATCAGAGCCAGTTCATCTTTTTTAATGCCTCTCTTTGGTCACCTCCAGATTGTATCTTTGGCTCATTTGATCATCTCTTCACTGTCTTTCAATGACTTCATTCACAAACATGGAGTCAGCCTCCGTATGTAAGCCAAAGGCACTCAGCCCAACTTCCTTTCAAGATTTTATCATAAATACCATCCCATCCAACATCATATCCTAGACTAACCCAATGTATAAAAAGGCAAACATATCCACAAACATAGAAGCTTGGGGGTGGATTCAATCTGCCCCCAACTGTTCCTCCAGACTGAACCTGCACCTGGTCAAACACAATGTCCTTAACCAGATACATGGTCGGAATTCCAATCTAATATCTAATCTATCATTAAGACCATTCACTGAGCATCGACTCTATTCACCTCTGCTTTATTCTCTCTGATGTTGAAATTTTCAACCACTCTTTACTTTTTTTCAAAGCTTGATTTCATCATAAAATTTTACAGCACTGAAGGAGCCAATCAGCCCATCAAGCACTCTTCAATGCATGACTGAAAGGATGTGTAACATTTCAAAGGTGCCACTTTTGGGATGAGACATTAAATGAAGACCTTGTTCAAGTTGAGTGTAATGTGGCAGGAGTAGGCACGAGTGAAGTTGAATGCCTACCTGGGGGTGCAGGCTATGCCACCAGCTACTTCTGCCACAGTCGCATGGCACATCAACTTGAGGGAAGTGCTCACATGGGAGTTCCCTTCGAGTTCTGCAAGCAATTGAATGTGTCTTATCATGACATCAACCTGCCTAACCAGCTCAATTGACCAAATTTGGTCTACGCAAGCCCATTTAATAAATTTACATCACTCAGCTGAAAATTGAACCCAGCGCTGGCAGTACTTAAAGGGCCAGGCACCCAACTTGCTGGTAAGGCGATTTTGAAGAACTTCTACAATTGCAAAGCACCTGGGAGTACTTTGGTGTGTTTTTGGAGTTGTTCTGAATTGCTGGGTTTGCCAGGGATTATTGCTGCATCTTCACAGGGAGAGCAGAGGAACTAGGTCTCCTGTCCCCACAAAGATGGCAACAGGGATGGGGGCTGTCGAGGCAGTGCCTCTGGGTCTGCAGCACCACAGGAAGATGAAGAAGATGCTGCGGAGAGGGCAATTTCTGCACAATGCCCTCTGCCAAGTTGAATGCTAACTCCTCCATGCTGATTGCCAGTGACAGGAGTCTGTCTGACAAGCCAGCCATTACACCCTGCATATTGGTGTGCATCCTCATCAGCATTCTGTTGTATGCCATCCCATCGAGGTCCTCATCTGAGTCCCATGTAAAAAAACATGCCCTCTAGTGAACTGGCCCAAGAGCCATCCATTACTCTGGCCTTGCTGCACCCCACTTGCACCCGGTGACTCAACATGTGCTGATCCCAACACTGAACAAGCCTTTACAGTCCATGCAGTGCAGAGCTGGTAGCTGCAAGTATGAGATCAAGTGAGGGGGTCTCTTCATAGTATTGTGCTGTTGCTTTCTCTCCTCCTCCTGGAGCCAATGTCCATTTTTGGGTGTCTGAAAGCAAAAAATGGGAAAGGGGAAGGCTGGGGTGAGAGAAGGGAAGTACAGCAAGAGGGACTTGGCCACACCATCAGCAGCTTGTATATCGGGTCAGGTAGTAGGGTAGAGTAAGCTGGGAGTTGAGAAGAGGCTCAAGGTAGAAACAAGCCATCATCCTGAATGTTCTCAGCCATGCCAGATGTCACAGGCCCTGTCACATGGCTGAGAACATTCTGGTTCAGACGATGGGAATTGAGATGCCTGGTCACCTGCTCCCATTACCCTCTGTGGTTTGTTCTTGAGTGTCTTCTGGCTCCACTTGGGGTTCTGGCATCTCTATTCCACCACCAAGGCCTCCCATGCCACATCCTGGTATAGAATTGTAGCAATAGTATGCAACAGCAGCCAGCTATCATTTATACAGCTTTCTAATAACAGGGACAGACTGCCTTCAAGAACAGAAGGCTTGTCGCCATATGTGTCATTGGCAAACACTGCTCAGCTTCATACTGAATGCAGGGGTGGCCAACAATGTAGCAGATATTCGGTCCTACACTACAATGAAGTAAATGAGATTGCACACGCCATCCTGACTTGGAAATACATCGCCGTTCCTTCACTGTCACTGGGTAAAAATCCTGGAACTCCCTTCCTAACAGCACTGTGGGTGTACCTACACCACATGGACTGCAATGGTTCAAGAAGGCAACTCACCACCGCTTTCTCAATGGCAACTAGGGATGGGCAATAAATGTTGGCCCAGCCAATGAAGCCCACATCCTGTGAATGAATTTTTAAGAAGCACCAAATTTGAGTTAAGGGCATGGACAGGTAATGAATCATGACCACTTTGACCAAATAATGGTACAAATTAATTTTTAGCCCCTGGTGTCCTAGGCAAAATTCCTTTCAGCTGTAAATTTGTAAGATTACTGCCTATAATGTCATCTATATCTACATGAGCACTGATTTGAGACTCAACGCACTCTTCAAAATACCATTGGAGAGAGTATTTTATCATGTCTGCAGCTCTTCTGCCAAAGTTACCACAGACGATTGTGCAATTACCAATATGTAAACCTATATAAAACATTGACCAGGCCTTAAGACTGAAAGGGACAAAACCTCTTCTGCCTGTCTACTTGTTAATACAACCAAGACAATGGGTTTGGACTCATTGAGAGAGGCCACACAATGACGGTTTCGGGAAAGGTCCCTCCAATGCAGGAGGGGACATTATTCTAAGGATAGAGTGGAAGGAACATTTGCTGTGCTATACCTGAGAATGCTTGATGTTAACTTAATGCTGTATGGCCGATACATGTGTGAGTTAATGTGTTAATTGGCTCCCATGTACGTTAAGGGATCCTAATTTGCACATGTTCACTACCAAAACTAACAGCGCTATACTGGAAGTGGAGCAGGAAATAGAACAGTTCCGATGGAACTGCCTCTCTTCCTTTCCCACAAAGCGGGGAGAGTTAAATATCCCCTGTGTCTGTTTCAATTGTTGGCACTAACATAGTTTATCTTGCTCACCACCAAAAAATTGCTTCTGCTCACCTGAAGGATTTTACCAAATTAGGCAAATTGCATTTTTTTGTGTCTAAATTGTGATTTGGTAGAATACACAGTTCCAGCTCTCCCAGTATCAGCACTTTCTCCATCAAAAGTTGATTATAAATTAACAATGTTCAGCTTCCTAAGCAGTGGTTAGTTATTGCAGGTGCACGCTCTGTGAGTTTGGCACTGCAGACTTTGCTCTCTTGGTCTGAGTATAAAAAACAAGTGTTCTTCTTTCTTCTCAAACTGGGTCAAGTGTGTAAATGTGAGAATTGTGTGCAGAAATCTGTTCCAAAATCAGGTAAGGCATAACAATATATTAGCGCAGCAGTGTATCTACAAATTGCTTATTTAATTGTTAATGTTATTTGCATTTGTATATAAATAATTCAAATACTGTCATGCCTGTGTACGAATTCCCCTATTTTATTAAATGTGGCCTAATGAAAGAAAGTAATTAAATCATTCACTTTATTAAAGTTCATGATGTCGATGTAGTATTGGATTAAATGGGTATAATTTTTACTGAATGCCTTTTAACATGTTTTAACACATTTTTCAAGAACCTGTGTTATTTTGACACCATCATTTAATAGGTTAATAATTGAGTTTAATTCATTCAAAAGTGTTAAGAAGATAAGCTGAAAACAATACGCAGGTGAAATTATGTGCTTAAACTGCTGTATGTAAACTGGAGAACAATCAATTAAATATCTTATGAAACTCAGTCTGTATTGGAAACAACTAGGACAATTTATCTTCCAGCACAGCTGTCTCCTGAATTTAGTTTTGAGATTGTATTTCTTATAGATAGGTGCATTTTAAATAAAGGTACGCTATACAAAAGCAAAAGCGTATTAATGTCATTGGACATTCATGATTTATGTTCAGATATATAGTTATTTATTTAGGCTGAAGGGCGTAAAATTCAGATATCTCTTTAAGTTCTGCAGGTTTCTGAAATAAATGATAGTAAATAGCTATCATAAAAAAATATCCTAAGGTGTTTTGTGGAGGGCGGGACAGAAGCACATGCAGACTTAATGCAGGAGTCAAGAGAGATGACCGTATTTTTGGTCAGAGATGGGTTTTAAGAAGACTTTTGAGAGTGGCTAGCAAAGAAGAAGACTAAGGGGTTTTAGAGAAGGAGTTTCAGAGAGTAGGCCCAAGGCAGCTGAAGACAATGCCCTGAATGGTGAAGCAGAGATGCATAAGAAGCCAGAAGACATGAGAGAGAATATGATACTGAAAGGGTTCCACAGGTGGTCTAGACCCATACTCTGGTTCTCAATTTTAACATAACACGCACATATGCTAGAGGTATCGCCAAAATTAGTCCTTTACTCTTTAATTCTGGAATTGTAAGTGTGTGTTTTTTTTTACTTTGAAAAGAGAAGATATAGCAACAGCATCCTTTATTCCAGTCGTTACCATCATGAGCGCTGAGTCACAATCCTGGCAAAATATCCAAACTCAGACAGAGCACCAAAATATTTTGTACATCTGAATAAGTCCGAATGGTCCATTCTGATCATTCTAAATTTTGGATAAATTTGGACTATATTGTGGCAGGATGGCCTGTTCTTTCCAGAGAGCAACAACTTATTTTGACCAGCAGACAATTTGTCCCTTCATGAACATGTTCAACACTATTTGGAAGTCATGCAAATTGCCTGCAGCATGTTCTAGCGTTTCCTTGGAGAGAGTAACTATCAATAAACAGAGGGCTAAGGGAATTTGTCTCTGTTTCTTTGGTTCATCCATTCAGTGAGTTGGTCCATTTTGGGCAAGTCTATCTTCTACATCAGGGCCCCCTGATGATTTGGTAGTGATTTGCATCACCATTGCTGTGGTTCATAGGTAGCAGTCTCCCTCCTAAGATGAAGAATACGGGTTCATGTCCCATTCCCGAGACTTGAGCATGCAACCGAGACTGACAGCCCTACGCACTACTGCAAGAGTGTTGCACTGTCCGAGGTGCTGTCTTCTGGATGAGATGTTAAACATCAGCCATCTGCTCTCTCAGGTGGTGTTACTTTGAAAAAGAGCAGGGGAGTGCCCTCTGGTGGCCTGGTTAATATATATCACACAGCCAACATCGCAAAAACACATTGCCTGACCATTATCACATTGTTGTTTGTGGAAGCTTGTATTGTGCAAATTGGCAATCTTGTCTACCTTCCCTCCCACTCCATTCAGGGATAATTTTGTAAAGAGTTCCTAGGCTTCCAAGGGAAGTGTTTCTCCCTCTATGACCTTGAAAGCTCTGAGTTGTATCAATTAAGACTTGGTGTGAGTCCCTTTAAAAGGTCCAAGATCTTCGCTAGAAGAAATCCTGAACAGAGGGAATGAATTATTTTTACGGTCAGTGTAGTGAGTTAAAGAGCTGTAGCAAAGTATTTTTTCTTTGTAGGTAAATGTTCCACAATAGTGGAGTTAGTAAAAGAAATAAGATACATTTATATAGCACCATTCACAACCTCAGATGTCTCAAAACACCTTATAGGCAACTTTAAAAATGTATTAAATAATAAATAATAATAATAAATGCAGGTCTGACAGCATCTGCGGAGAGAGAAACAGAGTTAACATTTTGAGTCTGTGTGACCCTTCTTTAGAGCTTATTTCAGATTTCCAGCATCCACAGTATTTGCTTTTATTTAAAAATGCCTTCATGTTGTGATGCAGGGAAATGCAGCTACCAATTTGCGTTCAGCAAGGTCTCACATGCTGCAATGCCATCATGGCCAGATCATCTATTTTAGGAACTTTGGTTGAGAGATAAACATTAGCCAGGCCCAGGGAAAAATCCCTTGCTCTTGTTTGGAACAGTACAATGGGATATTTTACACCCAGCTGAAAGGCCTCCATTTAACATCTCATCTGAAAGACAGTGCAGCACTCCCTCACTACTGCATTAGAGTGGTAAGCTAGGTTTTGTGCCAAAGTCTCTGGAGTGGGACTTGACAATCCTCACCCCACCCTCTAATTTGGAGGTAAGAGCTCTACCAAGTGAACCACAGGTGACCAGTCATTATAGGCATCGCAAACAACATCCGCAATATGCACCAGTACAATTTGTGTAGCATACATCCCATACCATATATCTAGTATAGGTTGCATACAATATGCAGGATGCACAATTTTTTTTTTTAGAATTATTATGAGATAGCTGCCAGCAAATTGTTTCCTTGCAGAATGTGGGCTGGCATATTGAGTTGCTGCCGGGTAGATCTTGAGAGCAATGTTTCTAAGACAATGACATCTCCTCCTTTGCTGTGCAGCCCCAGAGCACGATGATGTCACATTGCGGAACCAGTCCAGCCAGTCCCAGGAGGGTGCACCGTGGACCTCTCTCCCTTCCAAGTGGGGGTGCACCTGATTCCCCCCGGCTGCCGTGTGCAATCATCAATGGTATTCAGCTCTAGCAGGTTCTCAGTCAGTCAGGACTTTTTTCTGCTGCAACATTCATAAACAAGATCTATGACATGAAACTCTAAGTATGATTATATACATATAAGATGTGCCTGATTATCAGGTGGTGCAAAACATTAAGTTTCTAAAAGAGTAATGGAATAGAGGGATACATGGTGGAGAGAGATAACTAGAGTGTGTGTGTAAATATTAGTATTAACTTATTTGGACAATTATGAACATACATACATACAAACATACAAAATAGGAGCAGAAGTAAGCCTTTTGGCCCCTCTAGCCTGCTCTGCCATTCAATAAGATCGTGGCTGATCTGTTTGTGTTTCAAATTCCACATTCCCATCTAGCCTCAATAACCTTTGATTCCCTTGCCTAACAAGAATCTGTCTACCTCTGCCTTAAAAAAAAATTCAGTGACCCCGCCTCCACGGCCTTCTGAGATAGAGACTTCCAAAGTTTTCAATGCTCTGAGAGAAAATATTCTGCTTAACTCTGTTCTAAAAGGGAAATGCCTAATTTTAAAACAGTGCCCCCTATTTCTGGATTCACCCACAAGAGGAAACATCCTTTCCATGTCCACCTTATCAAGGCCTTCAGGATCTTATATAGTTGAATCAAGTCACCCCTCACTCTTCTAAACTCCAGTGCAAACAAACCCAATCTGTCCAACCTTCCCTCATAAGCCAACCCGCTCATTCCAGGTATCAATCTAGTAAATCTCCTTTGAACCAACACCAATGCATTTACATCCTTCCTTAAATAAGGAGACCAAAACTGCTCACAATATTTGATTGGTTGTCTCACCAATGTCCTGCACAACTGAAGCATAACATCCTTACTTTTATGTTCAACTCCTCTTGTAATAAAGGATAGCATCCATTAGCCTTCTTAATTATTTGCTGCACCTGCATATTAACTTTTTGTGACTCATGCACTAGAACATCTAGATCCCTCTGTAGCTTGGAATTCTGCAGCAATTCTCAATATAAGTAATACTCTGCTTTTTTATTCTTCCTGCCAAAGTGAACAATTTCACATTTGCCTACATTATACTCTATCTGCCAGATTATTGCCCATTCACTCAACCTATCTATATCTGTCTCCAACCTCCTTATGTACTCTTCCCAACATACTTTTCTACCTATCTCTGTCTCATCAGTAAATTAGCTACCAAGCCTTCACTCCCCTCATCTAAGTCATTGGTGTAAATTGTAAAAAGTTGAGGCTTCAGCACAGACCATCTAATAAACTTGGAGTACCAGAAAAGTTTCTTGTTAGAATCAGTAAACTTTATTTACAGAGCTTCTGACGAAACTAAATGCTTGTACCAAGAATAAGGCTGAAAAACTCCATCCCTAAGAGTTTTTTGCAGTCACATAATCCCCATAATAGTATGAAATACAGTTTAACTTACAATTATTACATTCCTCCCCCTTTAATTTTGTTTTACCACTCTTATTTACAAAACATATCTTAACCCATATCATATACAAATATATACAGCTCATGCAATTATAGATTTAGTCTTTGAGGTGGTTTCCTGATTTGGGTAGAGCGACTCAACTCTACCACTTGAGGTTCTTCCGTTGGATTGACTTGACCAGGAACTGCAGCATCAGGGACATCCTTGGATAATGGCAGTTCAGAATTACTTATTTCAACAGAGACATCAGGTGTGTCTATTCTTTGCCGATCTGGCACCTCAGAGATCAAAGGTTCAACTTCAGTTCTGGTGGAGTAAGTTGTTGGAGTGTCTCTTGACTTCTGAGATAGACCACATGTTTCCTAACAATCTTATTTTCCCCTTCCACTTAATTTGACAAATACCCTGTTTCAGAGACAATTATACTAGGTCCAGTTGCAAAGTTTTGCACGAAAACTGTCTCTCCCACAGTAAATTATCAACCTTTACTGTGAACTTCATGATTCACTTTCTGACTACCCTGGTTTTTCCACCACTACTCTCCTCCGTCTGGCTGAACTTGTTCTCTCACTAAACAATTTCTCCTAAAACTCCTCTCACTTCCTCCAAATAAAAGGTGTGGCTATGGGTACCCGCATGGAACACCTTCGGTCTGTCCGCAAGCATTACCCAGACCTCCCTGTCCCTTGCCATTTCAACACACCACCCTGCTCTCATGCCCACATGTCCGTCCTTGGCCTGCTGCAATGTTCCAATGAAGCTCAACGCAAACTGGAGGAACAGCACCTCATCTTCCGACTAGGCACTTTACAGCCTTCCGGACTGAATATTGAGTTCAACAGTCTTAGATCATGAACTTTCTCCTCCATCCCCACCCCCTTTCCGATCCCCCTTTTTTCCAATAATTTATATAGATTTTTCTTTTCCCACCTATTTCCATTATTTTTAAATGTATTTCCATCCATTGTTTTATCTCTACCTTTTAGCCTATTTCGATCCCTTCCCCCCACCCCACCCCCACTAGGGCTATCTGTACCTTGCTCGTCCTGCTTTCTACCCTTAATGTCACCTATTAGCACATTTTTTAGATAATATCACCACCTTCAACACCTCTTTGTTCTTTTGTCTATGACATATTTTGGCTATCTCCACCTACCCCTGGCCCTCTATCCAGCTCTACCTGTCCCACCCCCCCTTAAACCAGCTTATATTTCACCTCTCTTTTATTTTTCCTTAGTTCTGATGAAGAGTCACGCAGACTCGAAACATTAACTGTGTTCCTCTCCGCAGATGCTGTCAGACCTGCTGAGTTTTTCCAGGTATTTTTATTTTTGTTTTGGATTTCCAGCATCTGCAGTTTTTTGCTTTTATCTTATTGTCCAATTCATTATCTGCTTCGCACAGATCGATGAGGAATCCAGGAAATTTAACACAAGTACAACTTCTTAAGCTACCAGAACATATGTAATGCTATCTGGTGAAGGAAGACAACTGAGGGTGTCTGCATTTCCCATTTGTATTCCCAGATGTTGCATAAAAGTGAATTCGTATGCCGACAAAATTCAAGTCCATCTTTGAATCCTAGCAGAGGCTGTCGGTGAGATTGCTTTACCTTCACTAAACAAACCCAGCAGTGGTTTGTGATCTGACACTATGGTGAAGTGCCAACCATGCAAATATTGATGGAACTTCTTTACTCTAAATATGACGGATAAGCCCTCTTTTTCAGTTTGCGGGTAACCTTTCATGGCTGTTGAGAGGGCCCTAGATACATAACCTATTGGTCTTTCAGATCCATCCTCCATCTTGTACTGCTCCCAATCTGTAGGGAGATGCATCACAAGTGAGTATCAATTCCTTTGAAGGGTCATAGTGCACCAGTGGATTTGATGAGTGTAAAAGCTTCTTGACTTTTATGAAGGCTTCCTCATGCTTCCAGGACCATCTGTGGTTCTTCTTCAATAACAAGTGTAAAGGGCCTAATGCTGTAGATAAATTAGGTAAGAAGCAACCATAATAATTTATCATGCCCAAAAAAGACTTGAGCTCAGTGACGTTGGTAGCAGAGGGCACTTCCTTGATTGCCCTGACTTTCTCCTTTACTGGAAGCAACCTTTGGGCATCTACTCGATGCTACAAATGCATGACTTCAGTTGCTTGGAAAGTACACTTCTCATTTTTCAAACATCCGCCAGCATCCAAAAATCCCTTCAGAACATCTTCCTGGTTAGCCAAATGTTCGGCTTCTGTTGATCCTGTGATCACGAAGCATCCAATACTATAACTTGGGGAAGTCCTTGTAGTAAGCTTTCCATGGCTGTTTGGAAAATCACACAGAGGACACACCAAAGGGTGGGCATGTATATTTGTACAGGACCTTGTGCGTGTTTATGATAACATTCCCTCTCGATGTGTTGTCCAACTCTAGCTGGTATGCATGGCTCATGTCCAGTTTAGTTTAGGGTCTTCATCATACAAGTTTAGCGTACAGATCTTCAATCCTCAGGATTGGATATTTATCTAGTTTAGCAGCCTTGTTCACAGTTAACTTATAATCTCCGCAAATGCGAATGGTTTGATCTGGTTTCATTACAGGGACTATGGGTGCTGCCCATTCTGAAAATTGGGCTGGCTGGATTATTCCTAATTCCTCCAAATGACACAATTCCACACCCACCTTCTCCTTTAGGGAACAAGGTACAGGTCTTGCCTTAAGAAACCGGGGTGTTGCTTCAGATATATTTTAGTTTGTACTTTTCCCAACTCATCTCCGAATACCCTGTCATACTTTTTTAACAACTCAGGAATTCCTGTTCTGACTTGAAAAATTTCTGACCAGTCGAGTTTAATTTCTTTCAGCCAATCACAGCCCAGAAGGCTCTGACCTTCACCTGTTACAACAATTACTGGCATTGGGGCTGTCTGTTGCCTGTAGGATACAGGTACAGAGGTGATGCCTTTCACCTGTTTTGCCTCTCCAGTATACGTTTTTAGCTGAGCCATGGCTTGCTCCAAACTCAATGGCTGGGCACCCTCTCTCAGTTATTTAAAGATGTGTTCTCCCACCACTGTGGTCGATGCTCCTGTGTCAACCTCCATGACAAGAGGCTTCCCATTGACTTGAATGGTGATTGGTTCAGTTTTCCTGGCCTTAAGATTGTATATAGGATAGGATTGGATATCAGCATCAGCAGCTTCTGGTTCTTCTATATTGTGCAATTCATTCAACTTGGTCTGCTATCTGATTGGCTGCCTTGATTTCACCCTGCATTGCTTCATAACATGCCCTTTTTTGTGGCAGAAGTGGCATTCTGCCTCTTTAAATCTGCAGGTTTTCAGTACATGATTATCCCCACATTGGTAACACTTTAATTTCTGAATTACTGGTGAGCTGCTTCCAGTATTTCTTTTTTTGAGCTGTGGGGACCGTGTCCCGCTTTGCGGTTGTCACCCTGGTTTTCACGCCACACCCAGCGGCAGGTTTTTGCCCTAACTGAAGAAAGGCGCCATGTTGCACACTCTGCAAAGCCTGCGAATCCCTCTCAGCACTCTCTATTGTTCGTGCTATCTCCATGCTGCACTTCAAGTCTATATTGACGTCTGCAAGTAAGCGGTGCTGAATGGCGTTGTCATGTATGCTGCAAACCAAACGATCTCACTACATGTGTTTAGAGTATCTCCAAAGTCACAGTGTTCCAATAACTATTTTACCTTCATGATTGATTTACCGGGAGCCCTTACTCTAGAGTTGAACTTGGATCTTTGCATGATCACTGAAGGTTTAGGCTGAAAATGTGCCTTCAGCTAGCTTGCTGAAGGGTTGGAATTTGGCGCGTTTGGGGCTGTCAGACTACGGATTAGTTTATACCTTTTGCTCCTGCAGACATTTAGGAGAATTGCCTTCTGTTTCTCCTCCGTCGTTATTTCATTCACCACAAAGTAAAAACTTTGGTGCTCTAAGCACTGACTCCAGTCTTCGATGGACAAGTCATATGTGTCAATTCTGCCGAACAGCGGCATGACTGGTGAATATACTTTTCTTTCTTCCCTTAAAAATTGAAATATTCCCATACAGGAGGTGAGATGCAGCATCAGCGCTATTTATCCTTGTTGCCAATCATAATAAACTTGGGGTACCAGACAGGTTTCTTATTAGAAACAGTAAAGTTTTTTTTCAGAGCTCCTGATAAAGCTACATGCTCGCACCAAGACCAAGGCTAAAAATCTCCACCCCTAAGAATACCCGCGCTTAGGGCTGATTCATCTGTACAGTCACATGATCGGCATAACAGTATGAATGCTTTTACTTACTCATTCACAATTACTACAATTACCCCTATGGACTCCACTCGTCACATCCTGCCAATCAGAAAAAGATCCATTTATGCATACTCTCTATTTTCTGCCAGCCAGCCAATCTTCTATCCATGCCTTATATGTTACCTCCGACACCATGAGCTTTTATTTTCCGCCTGTAAGTAGCCTGTTTCTGCATTATAGATTTTATATGTAATTATTGAAGCCTTGTGCTAACTGTATTTCCTTCACACTTCATAATCCCACTTCAATTTGTCACAAATGCTTAAAGAAAGACAAAGAACGCCAGTCTTCCAGGGTGGAATTTTATGCCCTGCGGGATTTTATGGTCCCAATGAGGTCGAAGGAGTTCAGACCAGCTCGATGCGTTTTACAGCCCTGTCCCCACCGCGATGGGGAGGTAAAATTCTGGCCATAGAAATTTACAGCATAAAAGAAAGCCATTCGGCCCATTGTGTCTGTCCTAGCCAAATAAGAGTTATCCAGCCAAATCCCACTTTCCAGCTCTTGGTCTGTAGCTCTGTAGGTTACAGACTTCAATTGCATATAAAGCACTTTTCTAATGTGATGACTGTTTCTGCCTACAGCCTTTCAGGCAGTTCCAGACCCCTACCACCCTCTGGGTGAAAAAATTTCTCCTCAACTCCCCTCTAATCCTCCTACCAATTACTTGAAATCTATGCTGGTTATTGAGCTCCCTGTTAAAGGAAATAATTCCTTCCTTTCCACACTTTCTAGGCCTCTATAATTTTACACACTTTGACTAAATCTCCCCTCAACCTCCACTATTCAAAGGAAAATAACCCCAGCCTGTCCAATCTTTCCTCATAGCTAAAATTTTCCAGTCCTGGCAACACCAATAAATCTCCTCTGCTTTGACTCAGTTGAATTACATCTTTGCTGTAATGTGATGACCAGAACTGTATGCAGTACTCTAGCTATAGTTTAACTCATCTTTTACAGAGTTCTGGCATAACCTCCCTACATTTATAATCCATGCCTTGGCTAATGAAGGAAAAATTTCATGTTGTTATGATCCCCAGCTGAGGTTACCCCTGGACAAGCCTGATCCCAGGGTGGAACCCAGCTTGATAGATCCTAACTTTTATTTGTTTGTTTAGATACGTGGAGAGGGGCTACTGAACAGAGTCACCAGAGTCAGCTAATGAACTTTAAACAGAAGAATAAAACATTTATTAAACAGGAAAAGATTAGTTATATTACAATACTCCTTTACCCACAACTATACCTTTACAGATATGTACAGATTTGTAAGGGTAACACAAGTTTAAGAGCTAACTTATAGTCTAGTGTTCACAGTAAGTACACAGTCCATGTAAATCAATTGGCGACCTGTGGTCAGACACACCACACTCTGAAACCAAGTGACAGATGCCACCTCAACCAGATGCTATGGATCTCTCCTCAGCTCTCCCCAGATGCTTGTCACACCATGAGCCAACCGGTTTCACTGCACTCCGTCTTTCACACAAGGATTTTCAATTTCCATCCTCCAAGAACTTGCCTTGGAACCTTCTCCCAAACCAATGCTTTGTCTCGGATGCCATCTGCAAGGGTTCATCCCCAGGATTTTGAACTCTCCCTCTGATGTTCCTCTCCCTTGGGTCACCACATTCATTCAAGCTGTAATCCACGCACTCTCTCTCACCGACTCTGCCATCAACAGTACACCACTGTTTCATATGCCCATAGCCATCTCTTTGGACCTTCTTCCCTCGTGCAAGCTTTAAATCTGCTTTCTGCAGCTTTTGCCTCTTTAAATCTGAAGCTTGGAGCCTTTCTCTCTGCTCCTCATTCTTAACTTAACAGACCCTTTTCTAGGTTCCTTTCCTTCTTTTGACTAGAAGGTCTGCTTTGGACTTTCTCCTGTTCCAGTCCTCTGAATTTTGGGTTTCTTTCTTTAGCTTGGGACTGGCTGTCTGTGCCCTTTGCTCCAGTCTCTCCTGGCAGCTTCCAAATCAAACTGCTGTTTCTAGTTTCTTCTGTGTGTCTGTGGGAGGGATCTGCCTCTCTGGACCCCTGTTGCTAGACAACAGCCCAATTTCTCTACTTTTGTTTGTTTAACTTAGCTTACAGTCATAAATCTCTCATTCAAAATACAGGCACCTTTCAAACTGAAACTAAAACTCAATTTAACCTGTCTTAACACACAGATACAGAAATATGAATCAAACCTAAGCATTAAAGGTAAAACTTATTCCTAACACCCACAAATGCTAATATAACTTGCTTAAACTATCTTGATATCCTAACAGTATGCCTTCTTAACCACCGTAACTACCTGTCCTGCTACCTTCAGGGATCTGTAGACATACACTGCAAAGTCCCTCAGTTACTCTACACGTCTCACTATCCCACCATTTGTTGTGTATTCTCTTGCCTTGTTTACCCTCCCCAAATGCATTGTGTCACTCACCTCTGGGTTGAATTCCTTTAACCACTTTGCTGCCCATCTGACCAGTCCATTGATATCTTCCTGCGGCCTATGGCTTTCTTCTTCATTATCAACCACACAGCCAATATTTATATGAAGAAGTTTCCTCAGAACTCAAAAGAAGTGGACAAAATTGGAGCTACAAGTTCATTGGTGAGCGTGGGAATTGCATTCACATCTAAAAATTACTACCATTTTAAAGGAGCAGCTTGACTCTCCGGCTCTGCGTTCGCTCATTTGAGTTGTCATCAAGAGGCAGGCTGGGGCAGCACTGTCGGTGGGAATTGAGTTGAGTTGGGGTAGTCAGGACTAGGAACCCTAGCAATATCTCCTCTCCCTAAGAAGATAAATGCTTACATTTATATGGTGCCTTTCACATCATCAGGACTTGCTGCCAGGATCGTGATTTATAGCCAATGAGGTTCTTTTGAAGTGTAATCACCGTTGCAATGTAGGAAACATGGCCACCAATTTGCACGCATCAATCTCCCTCAAACAGCAACATGATAAAGATTAACTTGTTTTGGTGCTATTGGTTGAGGGCTAGACACTGACAGGATACTGGGGAGAATTCGCCTGACCTTCTTTAAAGCAATGCTGTGGGAATCTTGTATGACCACCCAAAAGGGCAGCTGGGGCCTTGGTTTAATATCTCATCTGAAAGGTGGATTTAGATCTCAGAACAAAACAAGCTCCATGGCTTAATTAAATACTGACCAAGCTTGTTGGGTCACTGGTGGGAATCCTTAGCTCCTTCTTATCACAGAATCACAGTGCAGAAGAGGCCTTTCGGCCCATTGAGTCTGCACCGACATGTGAGAAACACCTGACCTACCTACCTAATCCCATTTACCAGCACTTGGCCCATAGCCTTGAATGTTATGATGTGCCAAGTGCTCATCCAGGTACTTTTTAAAGGATGTGAGGCAACCCACCTCCACCACCCTCACAGGCAGTGCATTCCAGACCGTCACCAGCCTCTGGGTAAAAAAGTTTTTCCCCCCTAAACCTCCTGCCCCTTACCTTGAACTTATGTCCCCTTGTGATAGACCTGTCAACTAAGGGGAACAGCTGCTCCCTATCCACCCTGTCCATGCCCCTCATAATCTTGTATACCTCGATCGGGTCGCCCCTCAGTCTTCTCTGCTCCAACGAAAACAATCCAAGTCTATTCAACCTTTCTTCATAACTTAAATGTTTCATCCCAGGCAACATCCTGGTGAATCTCCTCTGCACTCCCTCCAGAGCAATCACATCCTTCCTATAATGTAGCGACCAGAACTGCACACAGTACTCCAGCTGTGGCCTCACCAAGGTTCTATACAACTCCAACATGACCTCCCTACTTTTGTAATCCATGCCTCAATTGATAAAGGCAAGTGTCCCATATGCCTTTTTCACCACCCCACTAACATGCCCCTCCGCCTTCAGAGATCTATGGACACACACGCCTATGTCCCTTTGTTCCTCAGAACTTCCTAGTGTCATGCCGTTCATTGAAAACTTCCTTATGCATTCTTTACATATGCAAGGGTTCATAAGCTCCCCTTTCCACCTCCCCAGTTGAAAATCACTAATGTGCAGCAAAACGTCCAGCGAGTTCTGTTCAGGGAGTTGTGAGTCTGCAATCCTGAATTTCCAATCTATTTAAATGAATATATGGAAATTGTATTGGAACTGGGAACCAGCAATTTCTCAGTCAGAGCCCCTCCGAGTGCTCCGCCATAGGGGAATCAGACCGCATAATACAAAGTGCAACAATTATCATTGTCTTGTTCAAATGTGGCAGGCATGAACGGGGTTGCTGGCACTAAACCGTACCATCTCCCGGCGGTCGGAGGTATTCCACACTCGGATCATGGCTACCTCTGCCCAGGCTCGACAGTCAACTTGGTCGACAACATGGACAAGTTTGAGATTGACACGCATTCAGCTTTGGCCTGGGCATTCTCAAAACAGGACAATTCCAATGTGCCTCAATGGAGAGGTAAGTGTCTTTCAACTCAAATATCTTAAGGGTGCATAGTTCCTGAACTTGGAGTTTATCTATTTTTGTAGATTTTTTTGTTGATAAACTTGTTACCACAACTTGTCGATCAATGCTGGTTAATAGGACTGTTTGTGCAATTGTGCATTACCAGTGTGAGCGGCTCTGCAGTATGGGAGCATGCACGACAGTAAGTTGGTTCTGATGTCGCGTTAGTGGTCACTTAATCAGAGCACAAAAGATATGCTGAGAATTCATGGTGAGTCAGTCAGATTCTGTAAATGTAAAGGATGGAGTAATGTGCAGACTTGAAAAGTGATGGATGAGAAAAGCTCTCAGGTAGCACTGAACTCAAAAAAGGAGGTAAAAAGAAACACAGCAATCTTGGCAGCAACTTGCATTTTTGTAACAATTAAATCTAGTAAAAAGGCCCAAGGCAGTTCACAAGGGGCATTACCAAACAAAATTTGGCTGAATAAAAGCAAAATACTGCAAATGCTGGATAGCTGAAATAATGGACAGAATTTTGCAATCATCGGGAGGGCGTAGTGGGCAGGCCTGGGAGTGGCCACTAAAGCGACCACCACCCGTGATTGGGGCCCGACCGCAGTTTCACACTGGCGGGCCAATGAAGGCCCGCCCAGCGTGAAATGCGCGCTGCAGCGCTGCCTGTGTGTGGGGGAAGGAGGGAAAGTGCGGAAGCTTGTGCATGTGTGCAGATGTGCACAGGAAAAGCTCCCTGAGGCACAGAGTAGCCTCAGGGAAATGAAGATCTTTGAAAATAAAAAAGATTTTAAAATTGTTAATAACATGGCCCTCATGTGACTCTGTCACATGAGAAGGGACATGTTAGAAATTAGCTTGAAAAGTTTTTAATTTTTTTTAACGACTGATTGAAACCTCATCCTGCCTGTGGATGGGCTTCGCAAAAATTCCAAAGGCCGCTTGGATTTTTGCCTGCCTGCAAACTGTGAGGTTGGACGGGCAGCGAAACTTTCATTTAATTAGATCTTTCATGGCCTTAATAGGCCTGTTAATAGTTGGCGGATGCGCTGCCAATTGCCACATGCACCTGCCGACCGAAATATCGCGTGAGCGTGCGATGACGTTGGGACGCTCGCCTGACATCATCGCGTGTCATTTTACACTCATCTGGGTCAGGCACGCATTTGTCTGACTTGCAATAGTCTGCCCAATGGGATATTTGGACAGCGAGCAATTTTGGTAAAAGAGGTTGGTTAGGAATATCTTAAAAGGAGGAGAAAGAGGCAGAAAGATCAAGACGTTTAGGGAGGAAATTCCAGAGGGTAGGGCCCTGCAACTGGAACAATGCTGCCAAGATGGGAGCGATGAAAATCCAAAACATAGAGCGGAACTTTATGCCAGCGAGATTTTACAGCCTTTTGAATGGCTCGCTGCATTTTACAGCCGGTGCCACCTCCGTGATGGGGCTGTAAAATTCCACCCATAGGAGGAATTAAAAGGTTTAATGTTCTGCTTATTAAAATACAGTTCACAATCAACTCAGCAATTCCTCAGTCAGACATCCCATATCTACAGTTCTCTGGATATTTTCCATGATTGCTTCACCCCCAAGCTGTTTTATCACTTTAACTATTGTCACATTTTCAGTCTTTCCTTTGCCTCATTGCGGTAATCTTTTCAATCATCTCCCAATGCCGTGAATTTGCTCAGATGGGTCAGGATGTATGTATGAGAATAACAAAGAAAAAGGGGAGCTGCAGAAACAGATCAATAACTCAAATCTATTAATGAGGACAGCTAACGAGCTCGTACAGGTTACTGACAGGTTTTAAAATGTGAAGAGAGGTTTACATTTTGTAAATTTTTGCACAGATAACCATGGATTTTTTTTAAAAATTCAGTATCAGGATATGAGGTGTTGCTGATCAGGCTGTCTTTTATGATAAAGGTGGACCTTCTTGTGCTGTGGCAGTAGCAGTTTGATACCATTGAATAGTTTGCTTGATCACACCAGAGAGCATTTAAGAGTCAACCACATTATAATGTGGGAATGGCATCACATAAATGTCAGAAAGGGAAAGGACAGCAAGTTTCCTCCTCTAAAGAAAGTGGTGAAACATTTTTTGTGACAATCCAACAGCTCCATGGTCACTTTTACTGATCCCGACTTTTTAGTTTCAGCAGTTTTTTAAGCTGAATTCAAATCCCCAAAACTGGCAAGACAAGATTTGATCTCTCATCCTGTAGGTTAATGGTCTCGGCCTCTGGATTACTAATCAGATAAAAGAGATTAAATGGGCAAGAACTTAAAAACTAAAGGTTTAGGCAAATACATCATTGAACCAAACGGGTGTCAGTATGGAAGCAGTGAAATAAGACTGGTATTGTCTGCATTCAGGCTCAACAGCTGGAAATATCAGACCTGTGCGGACTTGAAAAGTGATGGATGAGAAAATCCCTTAGGTAGCACTGAACTCAAAAATGGAGAGGTAAAAAGAGACACAGCAATCTTGGCAGCAACTTGCATTTTTATAATAGTTGAATGTAGTAAAAAGGCCCAAGGCACTTCACAAGGAGCATTATCAAACAAAATTTGGCTGAACCACATAATGAGAAAGCTACCTGACGATGATGAAATTGTAACTCTGTCCTTAAATTCATCAAATTTAATTCATTAAATTCTTAAATTTGATTTCCTTTTGACAAGACATGAATGTGTATGTGGAACTGACTATTGAAATCATTGAGTCAAGACAGCGGTGAGGTAAATTTTTGACACAACTGATAAGAAACTGAGACCTTGCTTTGCTTTTCAGGGCTGGATGTCAAAGGGAAAGTGAAATTCATTCTGAACTCGATGATGAAGATGCTGCTACTATTTAGCTTTCTCTATATGTTTGTGTGCTCCCTTGATGTCCTCAGTGCAGCCTTTCAGCTTGCTGGAGGTACTGGATGCTTCATTCTTCACTCGATCTTCAGACAAATATCTTCGTTCCAGATGCAATCAAACATTATGGGGGACAAAATCAAAATGGTCATTGGTGAAAATCAATATCAAAGCACCTTAAGCAAACTGGAAATAACTGTCTTTAAAACGTTAAAATAATTTGGTACAGTAGGTACAGAGAAATTATTTCTCCTCTGGTCAGGAAACAGGAAAGAGGAACATAATCATAAAAGTAGACTAAAAAGTAGACTAGACATAAAACTACTTTTCGGGGGTAGAGTTAGCAAGCATTCTTTCACATGAAGTGTAAAAGAGATCTAACGCTCTGCTCCACAAGAGACTATGAATGCTGGGTCAATGGAGCTTTCAAGACTGAGATCATGAGGCTTTTATTTGGTAAGGCTATCGAGGGATATGGAGCTAAGGACGGCGTTGAGGCACAGTTCAGCTATAATCCAATTGACTGGCGGAGCAGATTGGAGGCATTGAATAGCTTACTTCTGTTGCTATGTATCAACTGGGGCCAGAAATCGGGCAGTACATGGGTATGGATAGTGCTTGTTTATCTTTTGGGCCTGGTCTCAAAGCCCTGAATGATGGGGTGTAAGTCTGCTTTGACCTTTAGCTGCAAGGATCCTGTGTGCAATAATACATATATCCTGTGCATTTGGTCAAATATATTCCCGATTTGTTGCTTCTTTTGAACCAAGCAGACAGCTAATTAAATTCTGCTCAATCCCAACATAAATGTATTTATCAGCCTGTCTTATTCAATCAGTGAGTCTGTCTGAAGGCTGAAGAAAAAGGGTAAAAAAAACTGTAATGTGAAAATAGTTATTTATAGAATAGTCCAGTATAGACGTTGTGAACTGCTTATTATTTTCTATTATGATGAGGAGTCCACAGCACTGTGAAAATCTAAGGCACATTACTGTGTAATTCTATGATCCCTATTTCAATGCCAGAAGTGTGATCAAATGGGATTCCTGGTTGACTCCATTTGAGGACATGGGCCCTGTCCCAAATCCCAAGTGTGGACAAGGCACATATATAGAAAGTCCACAGGTGCCCTCCTCCAAAAAAGTTGACAAGGAATTAGAATCCATATCACTCTGATTGGAACAGCCAGGAATTATTAATGGGCTGAAGATGAAAGCTTTAAAAAAAAAATAACTCCTTTCCCCCAACCTATCCTCACTCCAGAGAAACTACCTCCTCTGGGATTAAACACCTTCCTGTTTTAGGCAGCTGCCCAGGTATACCTAAGCTGTGAGCCTAATAAATTTAGCAACAGCCCAAAGACACACACAGATTGGACAAAAGCCTTCCCCCTACTGAACTTGTCAGCATTGGGCCCTATTCATACCCGTAAAATGGACGGAATGCACGCCAATTTCTGCTCCAATATTCTCTGAGTGAGATCACCTTCAAGTCTTCCCTTTTCCAAAAGAGAATAAGACCAATGAAATATGCAAAACTTCAGGGATAACAGATTTGTGAAATAGGCCGGAGGAGCCAAATGACCTACTCTTGCTCCTATTTCTTATCAATCCGCATTGCCTTGGCAGACATGTGTGCAAATATCTTGCTGGGCTTGTGCCAATGAAGTCTCTCTCTTTCAGGCAAGGTGGCTGGTGACATTTTTAAAGACAACGCAATCTTGTCTAATCCTGTGGCTGGACTTGTGGTTGGAATCTTGGTCACTGTCTTAGTCCAAAGCTCGAGTACGTCAACATCCATCATTGTCAGCATGGTGTCATCAGGATGTAAGTAAACCAATCCTGTATACAGGAAGATCAGGACAGCACAAGAAATGAAGGCAGAAGGAGGGAGATAGAGGTCTCTTGATTCATCTTATATCACGATCACCCGTGAAAAGTATGAATAAAAATCATAATGTATCTAGATCATGAAATGGTGATTTCAAAGACCTTACTGTTGGGAGAATGTCAGAAAAACAGGTGTCTGCACACATATAAATATTTTCAAACTCGCTTCTGTTTCTTTTATGCCATAATCTACTTGCCAGAGATGAGAATAGAAGTTTGTTTAGCTTGCTCCTTGTTATAATTCCCAGTTCCCACCTGGTGACTCCAAGATTTTGAAGGTGCTGGCCACAGGCCCAGGCCACCCATTCATGAAGCTGCTGGAACAGAATTTCATAGTGTTCTTGAAGAGGAGATTCAGCTCCCACATTTTCTGCAGCCAGTAGCTTCAAGACATTAAGGGTAGTGGAAAATGGCGACCAGGATATCAAACAGGCCTAGGGTATGGATGACATTGCACCCTGTGCTATGTTAGCTGAATTTTACAATCTTGGTGTCTGAGCTATTAACCCCATATACCCTCAAGCACAGAAGTGCTTCCACCTAGGTAACATCATCCACCTCTGACCCTTCCTAAACCCATTGTCTTTACTACCTCCAGACTCAACTATTCCAATGCTCTCCTTGCTGCTCTCCAATTCTTCACTCTGAAAATATTTCAGCTCATCCAAAAATCTGCCACCCATACCATATTCTAGACCATGACTGATCAGCCTAAACTTCCAATTTAAAATTCTCATCCTGATGTTAATTCCTGTTATGTATTTTTTGTCTTTCTATGACTGTAACCACCAACTGCTCTACTCCTGCCCCCCGACCCCACCAGCTCTCTGGCCAGAATTTTATTCTACCTCCCACCTGCTGGGAGTGGGCTGGCAGGAAGAAGGTAGGAGGTAAAATTGGGTGGGGTGGTGGGGTTCGAGCTATGTCCATTGCCTACCCACCTCCACTGGTATTTTACCAGTGGCAAGATAGATATTAGGCAGTTTTCCCACCCTTGTTCAGGCCCTTAAGTGGCCAATTATTGGACACCCTCCCATATGGAAGCAGAAGCCACAATCTCAGGCAGTTAACTGTCAGGTGACCATAAAATCTGGTCAGGGCTTTCCAAACAGGCAGAGGCAGACTTGCCCCTGACCTTTCAACTGGTGGGTGGGGGCAATGCATTTGTGCAAAGCCCAGCCCACTGTTTCATTGACTGAATCCTCCCCCACTTCATTGGTGGCTCTGGCCTCAGCCATTTAGACCACCTGTTCTGGAATTTCTTTCCTAAGCCTCTTCACTACACCAACTCTCTCGCCCTCCTTTAAGTCCCTTGTTATGACCAATGTCTTTTACCAAGCTTTTGGTGAATCCTTCTACTATCTTCTTCTTTGTCTTGCTGTCAACTTTTCCCGATACTTTTTCAACAAATTGCCCTGGGTTTATACCTGTTTTTCGCCACTCCCAGGAGATCACATGGTGTTCGGATAGGGTGGGAAATTGCCTCTTGTGAAACATCTTTTCTCTGTTAAACGCACTATATAAATACATATTGAAGTTGTTGGTGGTGATTGTTGAATTTACTTTAAACTGGCTGACCACAATTATGTTTGAATTCTTCTTGAATTATCTTGCCATGTCTTAGCCTTAGTCAGATTCCCCTGTGATGATCAGGTACGAGGCTTTGACTTAGCACTTTGCAAAAATATAGATGTTTCCATCACATAAACTTGTGCAGGTTTGCTTATCTAAGATTTCTAAGGCACTGATATCTTGCTTGTCTAACTTTAACAAAGGGTTCCGTTAAAAAGTTTGGATGAATCCTTGAATAATCCCATTTTGGAGAGGAAACAAGATTCCTTAGTTTTAAGATGTCAATGAAATTGTGACTCATCTGCTCTAACACATTGGGTTATAAATTCGTCTTGGTCTTCAATGGATAAGAAAATCAGACAGAGTGTAAAACTAGCTGCTGCTTTTCTCTCTTCCATTTTGCACCTCCACTCAAGATGAATTTCTATCCCATTCTGTCCTTGGACCTCAGTGCAGTGGAGCTCCATGCCTCACTCTTTCTTCCCTTCCTCCTACAATCTACAGGCTATTAAAACATAAACCTGCTGTCACCCAACCACGACTTCCGGGATTACCTCATCCTCACCGAACCCAAGTTCCCAGTGAGGGGGCTGTGTTTGAAGAGAGAGAGAGAAAGCAGGTCGGACAACCAGCGCTGCAGAGTGGGATTGGTGAATCTACCCTTTTCTCTTTCCAGCCCTTGGTGGTTTCTTGTGATTGTGGGTCTTGGCCCTCCCTTTAGGCTTCTCAATAAGAATTAAATAAATGATGCTGAAGGAATTGCGCACTGATAACAGATACACCCGGTACATACAGAGAGGAAAAGACCCAATGGTCCATCCTGACTCTCCCACCTAACTCTCGCCTTGTGCATCACAAGATATACATTCCCCACCTCATCCAAAAACCACGTGCTCTCCTGAGAGAGACAAAAAACCAAATAAATATTATAGCCAATTTGGGGGAAAAAATCTAGGAAGTTCCTCCCCCAACCCCTTAGGCCATCAAAACTAGTCTATGACAGCACTAGCCCACAATAATGATATAAAGTGCCTATCTGTTGTACAATGTCAAATCCACCCCAGCCAGAATTAAGTCCAGCTGTCGCTTGAAAGGATTCAACAAATTCGGGTTCACTGTATGATCGGTAACCTCTTCCAGACACCAATACTCTTGGAAAAGAACCAACTTCTGCCGAATTCTGACTTTGCATGACTTTACATTACGAGACGGTAACTGCCTCAGACAGATAATCTGATGATGGTGAATATAAGTGAATATGTGCAGGCAGATATGCCAGACGTGTTCCAATGGATCAGGAATACAATGGAGGAATTTGTGCTCATTTGTAAAAGTGTTTGGTTCTACTTCTGCAGTATACTGAAGAGAAAAATTCAACTTATGGCTTTGCTTTTCAGTACTGGGAGTGCGTTCTGCGATTCCCATTATCATGGGATCCAATATTGGAACCTCAGTGACAAACACTATTGTAGCCCTAATGCAAGCTGGAGACAGAAATGAATTCAAACGGTAAGTTGGTCCATTAATTATATTGCAGCAATTAGAAGCCATTGGGCTTGGGTTTTTTCCAAAGCATCTGGGATTTGAGTAGCCTTGTTTCCATGAGGGTCAATGAGTTCAGTCCTGGTCAGGATTAATAACTTAATCTCATGTTTAATTGTCTTCAATACTCAGGCTATCTACTGCTGCAATGATCAAAATAAGGGACGTTAGACTTTCCATAGTCCTGTGTCAATAAATTGTGCCTGAACAGATATATCAATATTGACCCACATTCTACCTGTGTGGTGAGGTGTGAACCGTCAAATAGAGGCTCAGGGGGTACAGCAATGAAAAGTAAGGATTTCTTATTAGAGGACAATCTTGTGGCCTTTCCATGATTATCTAACTCATTTGTATGTATCTCTGTCAAGAACATAGACTGGATCTCAGAATACTGTTCAAGATTAGCAGCAGTGGTGAAAAGGTTTGTTGCAATGTGAAAATCAGTGAATAATTAACCTTGACTATTTAGCAACAATGTATTCGACAGGTAAACCCACATATTTTGTTTCCACCATCAGTGCACTCCCTATCTGTCCTGAGAACACAGCGTCATACTGATGGATGGTCACCCAGGTTGTGCTAATTCTCCAGCGCATTTCTCAATTGGCCATCCTTCAAGGCCAAGGGTGGAGTTTCCTTTTCTAAACTCAGAATGAAACTGCACACAAGCCTACCATTTGCAGCCCATTAAACCTCAAGTTAAGTTTTGCGTATCAGTGGGCATTTTAACTATGCAGGAGGATGGGGTTGGTGGGGGGACATGTTGGGTGGTTGGGGGGGGCACACCTCAGCCGATCCTGATCCTATCCTTGACAACCTGAACATCTGGGGAACAATTTTCCCCCTGTCAGGGGGGCAGTGCAGGAGCGGGTGTGTGCGGGTGTGCCTCCGATCGGGGGCGGGCCGCAACTTTACGTGAGCAGGCCAATTAAGGCCCGCCCAGCGTGACGTCCGCCAGGAAGTGTTATGCGCTCCCTGTGCGGGTGTGGGGGCGGAATTCCTCAACCGAGATTGACTGCGCAAAAGAGCGCACTAATCTCCCTGAGGCTAAGTGCTGCCTCAGGGAGATCGTGGCCAAATTTAAAAATGGTGAAGGGGCAAAAATAAAATTACCCTGACATGTCCCCTCATGTGACACTGTCACAAGAGTTGGGACATGTCCATCACTTTTAATCAAAAACAAAAACAAAAATACCTGGAAAAACTCAGCAGGTCTGACAGCATCTGCGAAGAAGAATACAGTTAACGTTTCGAGTCCGCATGACTCTTCAACAGAACTAAGGAAAAATAGAAAAGAGGTGAAATATAAGCTGGTTTAAGGGAGGGTTGGACAGGTAGAGCTGGATAGAGGGCCAGTGATAGGTGGAGATAGTCAAAAGATGATTGACGGTGGTGATATTATCTAAGGAATGTGCTAATAGGTGACATTAAGGGTAGAAAGCAGGACGAGCAAGGTACAGATAGCCCTAGTGGGGGTGGGGTGGGGGGAAGGGATCAAAATAGGCTAAAAGGTAGAGATAAAACAATGGATGGAAATACATTTAAAAATAATGGAAATAGGTGGGAAAAGAGAAATATATATAAATTATTGGGAAAAGGGGGATCGGAAAGGGGGTGGGGATGGAGGAAAGAGTTCATGATCTAAAGATGTTGGACCCACCCCACCCCCACTAGGGCTATCTGTACCTTACTCGTCCTGCTTTCTACCCTTAATGTCACCATTAGCACATTTCTTAGCTAATATCACCACCGTCAACACCGCTTTGTCCTTCTGTCTATGACATCTTTTGGCTATCTCCACCTATCACTGGCCCTCTATCCAGCTCTACCTGTCCCACCACCCCCCTTAAACCAGCTTATATTTCACCTCTTTTCTATTTTTCCTTAGTTCTGTTGAAGAGTCATACGGATTCGAAACGTTATCTGTATCCCTCTCCGCAGATGCTGTCAGACCTGCTGAGTTTTTCCAGGTATTTTTGTTTTTGTTTTAGATTTCCAGCATCCGCAGTTTTTTGCTTTTATCTTAGTGTTTTTACTTTTAATCAAACATTTATTAAATTTTTAAAAACCCTCATGAAATCTCATCCTGCCCGTGGATGAGGTTTCATGCTTTTCCTGAAGCCCGCCAGGGCTCCCGGCCTGCCCGCCAACATTAAGTTTGGACGGGCGGGTCCATTAATTATTTCAATAACTTTTTAAATGGCCTCAATAGGCCGTTGACAGGTTGACCTGAAAATTGAAATGACGCGGGGTGACATCGGGAGTTCCGCCAGACGTCATCCCGCTTTATTTTTTGTGTCGGCGAGCTCACCGCTCACCGACCTAAATATTCTGGCCCTAATTTCCAACAGGGCTCACTAGATAACAAACAGGTCATGGAAACCTTGACCTGATTTTTTCTCTAACCTAGCAACCTTGAAGCAAATTGTCTCACCAGCTTTGGCAGGACCAGGACAGACCAGAAACCCATGCATGGGGTCTTTCAGATCTATACAGAGCTCAGGCCACGCGCTTATCAATGAGCTGTCTGGGAATCATCTTCCTATCACTCTGTGGTCCAAAGTGTGATCATTCAAGTTATTTTCTAAAGCAAAAGTCACTCAAGCCATTACCACACATTCTTTTCAATTAATTACAGGGCTTTCGCAGGTGCCACGGTACATGATTGCTTCAATTGGCTCTCTGTGTTGGTGCTGCTGCCAATCGAGGTAGCCAGCGGCTTCTTATATCGACTCACTAAGGTTGTGGTGGGGAGCTTTAAAATCCAGACAGGAAAGGATGCACCAAACCTCCTTGGTATCATTACAGATCCATTCACTGATCACATTATACAGGTATGGGCAGTAGTTATCCTATTAATAGCATCTATTACTTACCCCATTTAGTTTGAGCATGATGCACCTAGTTCAATTTTAAATTAGTGGTTTTCCAGTCATATTGCATCCGGCTCGAGTAGAGCATAAACACCGGTATTGTCCAGTTGGGCCAAATGGCCTATTTCTGTGCTGTGCTTTCCATGTGATTCTATGCAATAAATAAAGGGAAGAAAATACGACTGCAGTTCAGATTCCTGCAACTTATTCCAAAAGAATGTTACAATAGCATGTTGTAAATTTTGTTAATTACAGGCTGGAATGAGGAATAATTCAAACTTAAGCAACATTGTCAAGGAGGTATTGTGGTGCAGTGGTAGTGTCCCTGACTCTAAACCAGATGCTCCAGGTTCATGTCCAGGATGGGTAAGGAGGGTGTGTTCACAACATAACCAAACAGTGGTTGAATGCTACCCCTGCAAAACCTTCCAACATATGCCAATAGCACGTGGCAAAAGTAAGAGAGATTCCTGGTCAGCCATGTGATGGGGCCTTCCAGATCAAATACAGCTCAGGCCATGAGATTTCCAGTGACAGAAAAGAAAGTTGAGCCTCAGCCATTGCTTATTTATAGCTTTGGTGCTCTATTGTGCAAGTAAAAGTATATGTTTCCACAGCAACCTGGGCCCTGTGAGGGGGTGGTTGGCTCAGTCGCCTGGTCAGATTGGGGCCAACAGCATGGAGTTCAGCCACTGTTCCAGCTGGGGTAGATTCAAGACCTGGGCCCTACCCATGGTAGGCACTGTAGGTTGGATTTGTCTTTGGGAAGAGAACTAAAGAAGAAGCAACAATTAATTCACTTTTTATATTACTGACAGCTCCTTTTGAAATGCCAATGGTCAGATGACCAAAATCTTGAAAGTCCCTGGTATCTCTCCAGACCATACTAAAGAGTTTGTTTTAAGCTGAGCAAAGATGAAATTGAACTGAATTTCCAAGAAATCATTTAGATTCATTTTTCTGCCATGTTGACAAGATATTAAAGGAAAATAATCACTGCTCAAAGTTTAAAATTTGTTTACAAAGAATAAGCTTAGCTGTCAGGTAACTTTTTTTTAAAAAGAGTTCACTCAAGGAATAAGATGGGAGAATATCTACTTGAAGTATAGTACTATGTTATACTACTGCTAGCTATGTGTTTTGTTCATTGCTGATTTCATAGCTTTTAATATTTTTAACTTCAAATGAAATCCAACCTGATGCTCTACCATTTTAACAGACTGAAGTGAGATTTTACAAAGCTGGAGAATAAGTCCAGTAGCTGAATGTAACTGTTAAACAGGGATTCATGCTTGTTTTCCTGGCACAAGGCTACAAGTTAACTGAGCTACAACATGGGAATGCCGCTAGTAAAATCATCTTTACATGGTATCCCACAACAACACAGGAGAGGTCACCTGACCTCTCACTGCACCCTGTAACTCACTGTATGCAACACCGCAGGACATCCACCAATAAAACTGTATTCTGTTAGAATGAGCAATGCCATGTTAGTGCACGAGTACTAGGTTAAACTGAATATTTGGGAAAGGTATGTGCTTTCCTTCTTTCTATGAACTTGTGTTTTACTTTTAGCTTGATAAATCTGTAATCACTGCAATAGCGATCGGGGATGAAAGTTTTCGGAATAAGAGTCTCGTGAAGATTTGGTGCATCAAAAGGATTGTACAAGTAAGAAAGTGCCCCAAACTGAGAAATGTCGAATAGTCGAATATTGCTTCAGCTCGAGGTATTACTTTGAAGGGCGGGCAGACTAATCTGACCATGCGATAGGTGATCTGATATATGACCATTCCTTCATTATTGCTGCGTCAAAATCCTGTGTACGCAACAGCTCTGTGGGAGTACCTTCACCACATAGACTATTGAGCTTTAGGAAGGTGGTTCACCACCACTTTCAAAGAGGCAATAGGAGTAAAAGTAAGCCATTTAACCCCTCGAGCCTGCTTCATCATTTATCGAGATCATGGGATGTGAGCATTGGTGACAAGGCAAGCATTTATTACCAATGAATAAGAAGGAAATTTCACAGAGTGGGATTGCTAAAGGCATGACTGCAGAGGTGGAGTGAATAAGAGATGGATGCACAAGAGGCTGCGGTCAGAGAAACAGAGAGTTTGGGGGCACTGTAACCTAGTGATTGTAGAGATGGGCAAAAATAAGGTCATGAGCTTAAAACACTGACAAGCCTATAGTGTTGTCGTTGCTTATATATTATTGCTTATATATTATTAAACCTGAGCAAGCTTTGTTTTATTCATTCACGGGATGTGGGCATCGCTGGCTAGGTCAACATTTATTGCTCATCCCTAACTGCCCTTGAGAAGGTGGTGGTGAGCTGCCTTCTTGAACCACTGCAGTCCATGTGATGTAGGTACACCCACAGTGCTGTTAGGGAGTGAGTTTGAGGATTTTGACCCAGTGACAGTGAAGGATTGGCGATATCTTTCCAAGTCAGGATGGTGAGTGACTTGGAGGGAAACTTCCAAGTGGTGATGTTCCCATCTATCTGCTGCCCTTGTCCTTCTAGATGGTAGTGGTTATGGGTTTGACTACCTAAGGAGCCTTGGTGAATTCCTGCAGTGCATCTTGTAGATGGTACACACTGTGGCCACTGTACGCCAATGGTGAAGAGAGTGAATGTTTGTGGATGTGGTGCCAATCAAGCAGGCTGCTTTGTCCTAGATGGTGTCAGGCTTCTTGAGTGCTTTTGGAGCTGCACTCATCCATGCAAGTGGACAGTATTCCATCACACTCCTGACTTGTGCCTTGTAGATGGTGGACAAGCTTTAGGGAATCAGGAGGTGAGTTACTCGCCACAGAATTCCTAGCCTCTGACCTGCTCTTGTAGCCACAGTATTTATATAGCTAGTCCAGTTCAGTTTCTGGTCAATGGTAACCCCCAGGATGTTGATAGTGGGTTCAGCAATGAATGTCAATAGGTGATGGTTAGATTCTCTCTTGTTGAAGATGGCCATTGCCTGACACTTGTGTGGCGCGAATGTTACAGGTGAGCTCAATTCTCTGGGCAGTTTCTCTTTTGTTGGCCTCTAACTTATTCATCCATTTCTTGTTTTATCACTAAAAACAATTTCAGATGATGATCTAATCCCACCTGTGACTTGTTGTCACGTGATTTGCCTCCACATCAATCCTCATTCCCACAGATATTTATTGGCTAAAAGAATGTCTTGTAGAGCAGTTTGGCGTTAACCATTTGAAATGACCTTTCCCTTCCTTCGAACATGATGCCTCAATCAGAAAACAGGAAAGTGGGAATCAGGGAAGAGAAAGAAAATGAGAGACAGTCAGAAAAGGAAGGAAAAAGTGAAAGATAAAGAAAGGAGAAGAAAAAAATAAACAAATGAAAGACAAATGCCATTGATGTTGGGTTTTAGAAAAATAAAAAAGCTTGGATTTGTACTTGAAGAGCTGTTAACCTATAAGACTATGGACAAGGGCTGGAAAGTGGGATTAGATTGGATAATTCTTTGATGACCAACACAGACAATTATCTGATTCTATAAGATAAAAACTGATGAGAATGGATTAAATAGCAAAAAGCTAATAAAATAAAAAGGGCAGTCAGAGTGGCAAAGAATCAAGGGAACAATAACAGGGAACATAATTAAAATGCATTTTATTTTATTCAAAGCTGCTCTGTTTTTTTATCTTTGTATATTTAAATCATTGTTATCATGATAAAACTATAACGGACATTCAGACAAAGCCATTTGTGTTTATTTCACCTCATTGAGCTGAAAATTTACAGAACATTCAACCCAGGGAGACTGTCATTTTCCTGCCCTGCATTAGATGAGTTAAAACTACTCACCTGATGAAGTAATATCGATTTCATATAATATAATTAATATATTTTATACATTGAATAATGTACTAAGTTGAGCAATTAGGCAGGCGATAACCATACCAACATCTCAGGGGTAATTTTATTCCATATAGTGTATTGTTTCCAATTGGTTCTCATTTTCTGGGATTACATTCAAGGCATGTTTTCCATGCTGTTCACAACACTGGCATTTCAGTCTCTAGAGCAGGAAGAAATAATTTGCAATTATGTAGCTCCCAGAATATCTCAAAGTAATTCACAGCCAAGAAAGTGCTTTAGAAGTGTTGTTACTGTTATAATTTAAGCGAACAGTGCTGTAATATGCTTTTAAGGGATAGCAGCATGCCATCGGTAGAAGGGAAGTGTGTCATGTAATCCAGTCTCAATTTCACTTTGGCCCATGAGCAGAACACAGCACACACCGCTCTGCTGCTGATGTCATCAAGCCTTCTATCCATGTATGTCTGTTCTCATGTGCCTAGCCTAAATAAATGAACCCATGTTGTGTTTACCCAATCCCTTATGAGTGATTGGTGCCATTATATCAGTGTAACAACACAATGTGGTGTTCAACTGTGGTCAAACAGCCTGGCAGCAAGATTAAGTACAGGTATGGCATGGTGTGCAGCTTGGAACATGCTACATGGCACAAGATGACCCTTGGCATTTTGGTCAGGCTGCAACAAAGTCACAGGCGAATATAACCACTCGTTTGTGCACAACTAGGTCCCATAAACAACAATGAGATAAATAATTGTATTTTATGTACCTGAATTTCTGTGGAGTGGCAATCAGAGTCAGATTGCCACTCCACTCATACTTCCTTACCATAAAAGTTTAGGGGTTGGGATCTCCGGCCAGTTGGGGACATGGGGGGCGATGTCTGGCCAGTTGGTGGTGGGGCGGGGGGTGTTCATGGGGTCTGGCCGGTCAAGGTGGGGTCAGTGGGTTTGGGCTTCTATCCAGTCCGAGGAGGGGGTGGGCCCGGTAGGGGGTGTCCAGCCAGTTGGGGGTTGGTGAGGCCTGGTGAAAGGGATGGTTTGACCAGTTTTGGGGGGGTAGGAAGTTTGTACAGTCAGGGACTAACTCTTGCTTCCATCATCGGTCAGTCGGGGAGGGGGGATGTCAGTCAGTCAGGGATGGGGTTCAGCCAGTCTGGGAGGGGTGTCAGCCAGTCGGGGAAGGGGATTGTTGTCCGTCAGTCGGGCGGGTTCGTGCAGATGGCAGGGGGCGTTTGCACAGTCGGCGGGTAGGGAGTCAGGTCGGGCCAGGTCTGGGAAGGGTAGTTGAGGGTTGGGGGAAGTTCCTTGGGGGCAAAGGGGAGTCCCATGGAGTGGGGGAGGCAGTCCCGTGATGGGGGGGTTTGGGGGCATAGGGGATTTCCTGCGGGGTGAAGAAACCGTCCCGTGGCATTCGGGAGTCCTATGTTGTTGGGGGGGAGGATTGTCGGGGGTTAGGGGGAGTCCCGTTGGAGGTCAGGAGTTCAATGGGGGGGGAAGAGGCCCATGGTGGGGTGGGGTACATGGGGAGGGTGGGCAGTCCCATGGTGGGGAGGGGGGTAGGGAATGTCTACTGGGGGTTCAGGAATGTTGTGTGAGTCCTGTGGGGGGGTCAGTGTGGGTCTGTACAATAGTTACCCAGAGGTTAGAAGTGGTTTTAATTTTTCTAACTTTTTCTGGGTAACGATTGATGTAAGACAGTCAGAGCCATTCAAAGTTTGTGATTTAAATCACATTTTCAGATGGTTCCTAGTTCAGGGCAATTGCCCATTGCATGTTTGCACTTCCCAGGCAATTGCCGTGCAATCCTTACCTGGGAACCTCCAGGGTGGGGTTTCCTCAGCGCATCTTTAGGGTACCCCGCACTGATACACTGCCCTGCAGCTTGGAAGTTACAGTCCATATCTTTACCTTTTCACCCATGTGAGATGGAATGGGCCTTTGACCATGGTGGTGGCATGCCTGCCCCTGAGTTAAAAGTTATAGTGTTTCAAGCCCCACTACAGGCAGTTGTGGCAAGTGGAGACCAGACTTTCAGCTCATAAAACTACATTGGACAAGAGATAACATAAACTAATGCAGTGAAAATTTAGAACTGAAGTTAAGAAGTTTGGCTTCGCAAAAAAGAAGGACCAATGCATAAAATAGACTCCTGGGGAGTGGCAAAAACTTTGCAATCATTCAAAATGGCAGCTAGATGCTGTAGATGTTCATTCTGGATGGATCAGCTGAATGAGTTTCCATATTGAACTTGCAAGGAAGATTAAACCACCTGGCTGTTACTGTAGCCTTTTGCAGATTTTTGGTATGTGCTGTTAACTAACTCTTGCTTCCAGCTACAGGACAACATCACCGTGGACAGTATGGAGAAGTGCACATCACCTGAATCATGCTGGCAAGACAAGAATCACACCTGGACTTTAGTCAACAGGACATATGAAGAAAACTTTGAGAAATGTAAGTGTGAAAATAGTTTTCAGAATTTGCTGCTGGTTGACATATTTGTGAAAATGTATACTTTTCTTGAAAGGAACAGGCAGTAATTTTGTGATCAAGTTGTTAAGAAATAATCAAGAGTTGTATTTACTTCTGTCTAGTGCCTTGCCATGTCACAATATGGTTTAATCTAGTTCTCAACATGTGCACATTAACACATACATACATGAAGACATATACATTCCCATACATAAGATCACACAAAAATACATGCATTTAAACACACATACATGCACATGCAGGCATACTAGGATGACCTGACAAGATTTCAGCACATTTCAGCACTGGACGTCCATAAGTCCGGTATTTTGAAGCTCATGCAGTTCGCAGCACTTTGACCCAGCCTCAGGGAAGGTCCGTCCATTCGCGGGCACTTGCTGACGAATCTGGAGGTGGTTCCAAAATGAATGACATCAAAATCAACCAATTAGAGGCTGGGCTGTTCCAAACAGTTACCCTACCAACCTCATGGATAAATGTCAATCATGATCATTTCCAGTTTGGCAATTGTGCCCGCAAAAATAAGTTCCATTGGACTTGAACTCTACCCCTATTGACACCACTCTCAATGCATAATGTTGTCTTCATTGGCTAATACCAATGGCAGTCATTCAAAATCAATTCTAGGTTGGTATTATTCTATATGTATTGGTTATTTTATAGCATACATTAGTTATTAGTACAGTTATTATTGGTAATTATTACTTAAACTTAATCAATAGAGTGATTAATGCAATTGCAGCTATGCTCTGTGCTGTGCTCATTTTAATATCGACAGACCTTAAGTTTGTCGCCATTTTTGCGTGTACGCAAATGTGGGTTTTGGCGGGCCAGTGGGGCATGTTCTGCGTCAGTGGCCAACCTCAGGCACACACATGCAAACACACAAACGTACATGTCTAAACTATTAATACTTGCAGCGATTCTGCTGACTTCACAGCAGAGTCTGGAACAGAACAATGAGAGACTTTGAGACTTAGGGACATCTTTGTCATACACTGTGTGAAATTCATCCTCCAGGTGCCCTCCGATGGTTCGCTGGGAGAATTTCACAGAGAAGGAGAGGCAATATCCAGATCTCAGGTCTGCAGAGTTAATTTTGCCTAGTTGGCAGTTGAGGTGCTGAAATCAGTGAGGAAAAGCCAGAGTTACTGCCCCTATTGAGGTTCAATGCCAGCTTCATGAGAATGGGATATGAGGATTGTGAGGCAAGGATTAGATAGGCCTCAGCAAAATTCCTGTTTTGTCGGACCTCCAACCTGTTCCCCATTACTGAAAACTCACAGTTCAAACATGAAGAATGCCCAGAAGGGTGAATTACAGAGGAATGGTTAATGAAATCATCTCAGCTTCTGCCTTCAGTAGAAGAGTAGGGATGCTGGAACATGTCTGTCATAGAACGCCAGGTTAGCAAGGAAGAGGGGAACATTTTGCTGCAGTTAAAAAAAGTAGTAAATCCCACTTCATTTTCGGAAACCCCACTTTCCTATTTAAATGACCATTTACGTTAAAGATGTCACCAATGCAGTGTATGATGGAATGATTGCAATGCAAGTTTTCGTAGTGACTTCTTAAGATGCATTTGTCAAAGGTGAATCGATGCAGCCGAGGTACAGACCAAATTGAATTGAACATCAATCCATTTAAAGGAAAGTTGGATAAGTCCATGTGGGAGAAAGGAGTAATATGATATGTTGAGCAGATGAGATGAAGTAAGGTTGAAGGAGGCTTGTGTGGAGCATAAACGCCATAATGGGTCAGTCGAGCTGAAGGGTCTGTTTCTGTGCTGTAAAATTCTATGTAATTATATGAATGATGGAACAGTGTGATCCTATACTCCTATCTGTGTGGTATGCCATTGACTGATGATGTGGGTGGTCTCATTACCCAACAGAACTCAAAAGTGTAGCCAATCCAATCTCTAGGTCACCAACAGAATTGGAGAATCACTTCTTCATAAACATGGCAATCTCTTGCTGGGACTATTATCTCCTACTGCAACCTACTAAATTCATTAAAATCTCATTGTTTCGACATGCTGTGTGCCAAGATACAGAAATAACACTCTGACTGACTTAAGCATGCTGACACATGGCACTGACTCAGAGTTGAGTGAATTGGCCTCCCCTCTTCATCAAACTGTAAGGTTCCCAGACCCACTCCTGAACTGCTCTTCTGTGTATGTTTATGTGTGTGAACTGATCTTTAATTAGACAATGGTGGAACTCCCTGTGTGTTTCAGCAGTTGTAGTCACAGAATGGGAAATGGGCCATTGGATTGACAAGAGCTTGGGGATGATGTTGCTCAGTGAGCCGTCCATCTTTAGTCAGTGCAGGAACCACTTGCCATAATCGGGAATGATTGCTTGATTCTGCAATGTTTATGCCTTGTTTCCAGGTAACCATTTGTTTGTGAACTCCACCATGTCCGATCTAGTGGTGGGCCTGATCCTGCTGGCTGGCTCCCTAGTGGTTCTCTGCACTTGCCTGGTACTAATTGTCAAGCTGCTGAATGCAATGCTGAGAGGGCAGGTTGCGAAAGCCATCAAAAGAGTCATTAATACTGGTGAGTTGCTGACTACAATGAAGTGCTATGTTCTTCTTCTCTTCCTCGTAAACATGCCAATCATGCACAAAGATTGGTGAAACAATAATGTGGGTTTTTTATTTGAAGATAAGACTACATATAGATAGAGTTAACTGGGAGGCTAAGTATGGTACAGCTAATCTCCACTGCTACTGCTTGCAGACTGTTTACCAGTCATGGGACTACTACATCACATTCTGTGTCAGTAGTAGTAGTGATTGACAGCAGTTTGATATGTCCCCTTAAAGGTACATATCACCATATCACAACATAAAGAGCTGTATTCCCCATTGTTTCTCTCGGAGACTTGCCTGTACCAGGCAAACAGTTAACACAAATACTTAAGTGTTGCCATTTCTTCTAAGAAGAAGTTTAACAAGCCAAATTTAAAGTGAAATAAAAACAGGAAACGCTCAGCAGATCAGGCACCATATTGAAAATAGAGTTGACCTTTTAGATCGCTGAATCTTCATCCAATGGGTTATAGTCCTGAAATATTAACTCTACCATACCCTCACCACAGATTCTGACTGACCTCATCAGCTCTTCCAGCAGCTTCTGCTTTTAGTTCAGATTTCCAACATCTGTGATACCTTACTCTTTGTCTTATTGAAACTGAGCTCAGAGTATCACAGTTTAGCATCTTAAACGGAACATGCACATTTTCATCATGAACTGTTGACCGTTCCAAAAATGCCCATAAGAAGCCTCACAGGTCAGGCTCTGAAACCAGGGATCTCGGCCAATTTAAGTAATACTCAAGGCCAGGATTTTCTGTTCATTGGACGTGCATGGTGGGCGTGCCAGGGAGCGGCCCGCCGCCTGCCATCAGCACCCCTCCCACCGCAATTTCACGCTGGATGGCCAATTAGCAGCCAGCCAACACGAAACGTGCGCTGAGGAGCTCAGCATTACTGGGGTGCGGGAGCAGGAGGAGGCCGAGAGGTAAAGTTTGTGCATGTGTGGGGGAGCGCGCACCGAAAGCTCCTGAGGGCACAGAGCTTCGTCAGGGAGCTGAAGAATTGTAAATTCAAAACTAAAGATTTTAAATATGAGAGAAACAGGTCACATGAACAGGGGCGTATTAAAAATGATGTTTAAAAGTTTTATTTTTTTAAAATCACTGTTCGAAATCTCATCCCGCCCGTGGATAAGGTTTCCTAAAAATTCCAAAGGCCGCTTGGCCGATCCGCCCGCTCGCCAACCGTGAGGTTGGACGGGCAGCAAAAAATACTGATTAATTAATTAATGGGATTAATAGCTTTCTTAATTGTCAGCGG
Source organism: Cetorhinus maximus (assembly GCF_964194155.1). Taxonomy (NCBI): domain Eukaryota; kingdom Metazoa; phylum Chordata; class Chondrichthyes; order Lamniformes; family Cetorhinidae; genus Cetorhinus; species Cetorhinus maximus. The sequence goes on along the minus strand of NC_135888.1, from coordinate 61,559,495 downwards.
ACACACTGCCGACTCTCGCGAATGCCCGCTGACCGAAATATCGCGCACTATTTTACGCCCAATCGGGTCAGGCGCACCCCCTCCCACGGGACGTAAAGTCCTGCCCCAGGTGTCAATCCTCATTGCCAGAGCAGTAGGAATGTTACAGCAGTAAAAGCCAACCATCCTACCGCTCTTTCTGATATTGGCTGCAGAATGTTTTTTTATATGTCTGGTGTGCTTGCCTCCCACCAAGAATTAACATTGCTAGTTAATAGCGAGTGGGAAGTTGCATTGCCTAATGGATAGGGCGGCCATTTGCATCAATCTTGTAAGCTGCCTGACAGAAATCAAATCTGGGAAGATATCAATATCCACGTCAATGCAGGAGTTCAGCAAAGGGTCTCATCATATCAAGGGTACAGGCAGAAGCTGAACTTCAGTCATTAGGGACAAAGAGCACACATGGGAACAAGAGTTGCTGCAGTCATTACATATAAAGTGACTGTAATTGTATACAAAAGAACAGACTATCACTCTATATAATGACCAGAGCAATTCAGCCCATGTACCCCAACCCCCCAATTCCCCTACCCAACTCTTGATAGTTAACAAGGTCATATGTGTAGGACAACAAGGAATACAGGTTCTCACCGTAGCAGAAGCTGGAAGTTCTTGGTGTCAAAATTAGTAGTAACTGAGCATTAATGTGCAAAATAGCCTGAAAATGTGTCACAACAAGTCCCGACCTAACATTGTCACTGGGTCAATACACTGGAACTCCATACCTGACAGAGTGTGTGATGCATAAGACCACAGTGTGTGCAGCGGTTCAAGAAGTAGGCCACCACCACCTTCAAGGGCAACTAGGGATGCTCAATAAATGCCAGTCTTGCTGGTGACACCCACACCCCAAAGAATGTTGAAAGAAACATTCTATTGTGGAGGACAATCACCTTACCTGAGGACTAGTTATAAAAACATATTAAGAAGAAACAAATCCTACATTGCTAATTTGCAACTGAGGATAGCTGGTTATAAAGGAATTTCCAGTTATTGTCAATGGCCATCAAATAGTTATTGAGACTCATTACTGTTTGAGGAGTCTATCAAGTCTTGAAAGGCCATGCAATAAGTTGCAGTAACTCAGGAAAGAGTTAATGTTCTGAAGGATAGCAGATAGAACCTATTTCAATGCATGTTCTCTGTTTGATTTCAGATTTTCCATATCCATTTGGTTGGTTGGCAGGATACCTTGCCATGGTTGTGGGAGCTGGCATTACATTTGTTGTCCAAAGCAGCTCAGTGTTTACTTCGGCCATCACGCCCCTCATTGGTAAGTTCACCAACAACTAGAAAACATGCCATCCTGGTGGCCAATCCATAAACTGGAGGAAGAATCATGGAATGAATTCATGGAGTGAGGCCATTGGGCCTACTTTGTCTGCGCCAGCTCTTTGATAAAGCTTTGTTAGAGCTAGTCACACTCCCCATGGTCCTACAATTCTTTCCTTTTCAAGCATATATCAAATTCTCTTTTGAAAGTTACTATTGAATTTACCTCCTCCACCCTTTCAGGCAATGCATGCCAGATCATAATGCCAGCCGGCTCTTTCAGCTGATTGGCCTCCCTGGTTCTGGGTCGCCTGTTGGCCCAAATTGGATGGTAAACTCAAAAGCACCCTGTTAATTAGCCGCCTCCCATAAAATCATGCACACGAGTGCACCGCTGACACGGACAGGGTTGGGACCCGGAAATAGATACAAAGCTTGTGATTTTTATAAATCCGGAAGATTTTGGCCCATGCCTCAATTTGTGAAGTGCAGAATGCTGATTTCACAATCTTATCAACTCACCCTGCCATCTTCAAAAATTTGCATATGAATCCAAGTCTCTCGGTTCCTCCTAATCTCGTTAAAATTGTAGCAGGTTTATTTATTGTAACAGAATTGTGGTGATGGTGGCATAGTGGTAATGTCACTGAGTTAGTAATCCTGAGGCCGAGGGCAAGGCTCTGGGAACATGGGCCTGAATTTCACGCTCCCCTGCCAGTGGGTTTTTAGGCAGGGGGGTGCGTGAAATTGAAAGAATGGGATTCGCTCCGGGTTCCCGCCCATCTCGTCCGTGCAGCGATTTTATGCTGGAGCGGGCAAGGCCTCGGGCGGGAAGCCTGCCCTTGCTCCACTTGAGGCCCTTAAGTGGTCAGTTATTGGTTACTTAATGGCTGTTTCCCACCCAGCCTCAATTTTTAGGCTGGCGGGGGGGGATTTACTCAGGCAGGGAAGGGGGATGGTGGGGATACCTCCATCAGAATCTCCCTTTTGACTGCAGGCACCACCACCACCAACCCCCCTCCCCCCTTTAAAGTCCAGTGGCTGCTGGTCCGACCTCCCCCCAACACCTCACCCCACCCCCGCCAGCCTCTCCCCCCGACACCCCGATCGTCCTATTTGCCCCCTTGAGGCCTTCCCTACCCTGGGACCCCTTAAACTTACCTTGTCCTCCGGTCCCGGGGCTTAGGCTCAGGCATCTCCCTAAAGCTCCCCTTCGGTCCACTGCAGCTTCTGTCCCTGCAGGGTCTAGAGAGCTGCTGGCCAATCAGATTGGCTGACAGCTTTCTAAGGTGGGACTTCCTCCTGAGTGAGGGGCGGATATCCCGCCTGCAGCCAGTTGACGCTTCTTTGAGCGTGAAATAGCTGTGGGGCACTCAGAGTCGGCGGGGAGGTGCTCCCCGCCGACTCTTCGGATGGTGGGGAGGAAGACCCTACCATCCAAAAAATTCAGGCCATGTGTTCAAATCCCACCAGGGCAGCTGGTGGAATTTAAATACAATTAATAAATCTGGAATTGAAAGCTGTCTCAGTAAATAGTGACCATGGGACTATCATTGATTGTTGTAAAAACCCATCTGGTTCACTAATATCCTTTAGGGAAGGGAATCTGCTGTCCTTACCTGGTCTGGCCTACATGTGACTTCAGACCCACAGTAAGGTGGTTGGCTCCTAACTGCCCTCTGAAATGGCCCAGTGCTAGTCAGTCTAAGGGCAATTAAGGGTTGGCAACAAATGTTGGCTTGCCGCTGAGGCACACGTCCCATGAATAAACAAAGGAAATAATATTTTGGACAGAATTTTACCATCTCCAATTGGTGGGCTTAAGGCAGGGATGGCCAGTGAAATAATCGGGGGTTACGTCGGCTGGGGGATGTTTCCCAGTGGTGGGCTGTGAGGCGGATCAACTGCCTGATATTTAAAGGCCTTATTAAGGGCCATTTTGCAAAGCTTCTGGCATCCTGCCACATGGGGAGAACGGCAGCTTCATGGAGGCAGCTTCCTTCCAGCAGCCTGCGGGGCCATCAGAGCCCAAAGAGGGAGCCACAGGCAGGAAAGGCAGTCCCCCATGGTCCCAACAACGGCAACCCCCTCCACCCCTCCTGCCCCTCATCCTCCCCCCCACCCCTGCCCCCAGCCCCTTACCACAGCATTCTGATTTTCATGGGTCATGGAAAGGCTGTGCCATTTTTAAATTTACAGGTTTGAGAGATGGTTTGATCTTTCTGAGAATGATTGATTCCACACCTTTGCAGACCTTTAAAATTTAACTCCCTTCCCAACACTCCTGGACTCCAGGAAGACACAGAATTTCCTTGTACACAGTGAGGACATCAGTGACACCAATTACGCAACATTCCCCTATTACTTCCAGCAGAGAATTCCGGAGGTACTGAATGTAAGTCAGCCTGTTGTCAGAATGGCTCCCAAAGGAAACCTTCTACCTGTCCTATTAGAATTTCACTGCACAATCGGTATAACTCCAGTGGCAAACCCTGACTTCAAACCTTAAATTATTGACCACCAAGGCTTCTTAGCTTGGATATTTTAATACTTGATAAGTTAATGGTTGCTGTATGTACTGTTTGATCAGTTGGATTGTGTTGAATTGGGCCTATGGTGCTCTTTCCTGTTGTCTAGGTATTGGGGTGATCAGTATTGAACGTGCCTACCCTTTGACCTTGGGATCCAATATTGGCACCACCACCACTGCAGTCTTGGCAGCTTTGGCCAGTCCAGGTGACATGCTACCAAGTGCATTCCAGGTAAGACCAAACCTTTGTCAATAAGTTATAGCTGTTTGTAATTGATGATGAATACAAATGTGGAAATGCTTCCAAGACTATGTTCCCTAACTTGCTTCATTCATGGAGGTGCTGACCTAGGCTGGGCCATGGCTGTATAGAACAGTGGCAGCCCTTTGACACCAAATCCAAGTGCTCATCTTTCACATGCTCACCTGTCTGTCCAATGTGCTTCAGCCAGTATTCAGCCATGGAGGTCCATCACACCATGTTCTAATGCACACTTCCCAGCAGAAGGCAATAGATGGTAGTGGAAAGCAGAAAGCTCAGTTAACTTTAAGTCTCCTTAGATAAAGAGCGCTGAGACCAATTGTAGTTCCCTTCTTTTTCATTGGCTGAGGCAATTAGTGCAGAGCAGACTGAGGGCTGAATGTGAGACCTTCAGGCAATCACTGACTTTGCAGACGTTTCCTTGCATCTTCAAACTGACCAATAATAAAGGATCATTTGATGTAAAGAATCATGCAGTTGAACAAGCTAAGCAAGCCGATTGGTCCAGTGAAAGGAAACATGGTGTCATTGAAAAATGCATGACCGATGGAGACAAGTGATTTGCTATCGAGGTGATTTGCTCAGGAACCCTCTCTATTATTGCCTTCAGGCCTGTTCACATGAAACTATGCAACTGAGGCAGCAAGCCACACAGAGGTAGCTGTAGCCCAGTCAGTAGCACTTTTGCCTCAAGCCTTTAATTGAGACAAAATTAGACCCCATGTCTATTCTAGACTGATTGATAGAGAATTATTCTTCACTGTCATTGCATCCAAAGTCCTAGAAGGCAAACTAAACAGACTGTGGTCATTCCCATCTAGCATTCCCTATCTTTCTACACCAGAAACACTAACATGTCATTGCTCTTTCTGGATGTTAATTGGCCTCTTATATTTCCAGCATTTGCAGTCTTTCTTCATCTTGAAAAGGATCTTGCACAGTGTTGTTCTTGGATCAGTTCAAGGTGGCTTTGCCTAAGTAATGAGGAGCACCTATTTACATTCAAACTCTTTCTTTTTGCAGATTGCTCTTTCCCATTTCTTTTTCAATATCGCTGGGATTATACTGTGGTACCCGTTTCCAATCACCCGCTTCCCCATCCGCATGGCAAAGACCTTGGGAGAACGAACTGCCAAGTACCGCTGGTTTGCTGTTTTATATCTGATCATCTGCTTCCTTCTGCTGCCCTCGCTCATCTTTGGACTCTCCATGGCTGGTTGGCAGGTTCTTATAGGAGTGGGTGCCCCCTTTGTGGGTATCCTTGTCTTCATAGGCATCACCAACGTCTTGCAAACGCGCAGGCCCAGCTATCTGCCCAAGAAACTGCAGTCGTGGGACTTCCTCCCAGTCTGGATGCACTCCTTGAAGCCAATGGACCGTGTGATAACTAACGCTGCCCTCTGCTGCACGGACCATTGCGTTTGTTCGGACAAGTCGGAGACCCGGGAAGGTGCCAGTTGCAGTGAGAAATCTCCACAGATGAAGATGAAAACTGCTTGCGACAACCCAGCCATTGCCTACTTGGAGGAAATTTCAGTCGGGGCCTCGTCTCCCATATTAAACAGGTTGCCTGTGCTGGATGTCACGCCCCTGTAGCACCAGATCGAGTTTCCTATTGTTTCCTTGACATTTTTCAAAGTTGCAGATTTCTTCTTTCTTCCCCTTCCTCCCACCTCACCTTCCCATCCCACTCCGAAAACCCTCCTGCTCCAGCCCCCAGGTCCCCCAACTCGGACAGTACAAGTATGTTTCTGAAAGTCCTTGGGAGCCGTTTTCCCTTCGCGTTCAGATGAAGTGAAAAGATGTTGCCGGAAGTGACTGCTATGTTAGTGGAAGGATCCATGTTACAGATAGCCTGACAGCTCCCCAGCTGACTTAGCAGAGACACCTTACCCTGTTCAAAATGAATGAGTTAAAGGCCCTGTTAAAATTACGGATAAAGGAACGTCACGTGAATCCACTAAACCTCTGCCCACTTTGGTTGTTAAATCTGGTTGACCATATTCCTGAAGGTTTCATTAGACGGACCTACTGACTTTAACTGCCTCACCCAGCGACACATATCTCCCTCCCTGACCGCCCCACACCCTGTCACTTCCAATATCTCTTAGAATTAATAAAAGTGTTCAAAGAAAATGAAAACAAAACACAGTTTATTTAATGCCCAATAATTATTTTTTTTTCCAGATTGCTCCCAGAAATACCCAGCAGCGTAATCTCGAATTCCAGGAGAATGCAGGGTTGGCAACTCTGCTGCTCTCTAATAGTAAAAACAGTAATATTAATTCAAGTGAAGTAGAAGTTCTACACAGATGCTGATAATACCAATGCCAAAATAAAAATATACAAGGCCAGAAGTGATCACTTGGCAATATCAGTACCGAGCTCGCTCGGGTGACACCACTCTGTTAGAAAGCAGAGGTCTTAGCTGCTAACTACTCCATTTCCCCCATACCTCTGCACCACTGCACCCCGCCCCACCCCCCTCAACCCCCCAGAAGAAAGTGAATTGAGACCTCAATTGAAAAAGTGGGTACGATGTCACATGAGTGAGCCATCGTCTGTTCACAGTCCAACCCTGGAATGGTTGGAGAATCAGAGAGCAGCAGATACATTGGGTGCACGTTTGGGTCTAATTTCCAGTGCCTCGCGCCAGGTGAATAACTAACTCCAGGCCCAGGACTGCAGCATTGTAGCCCTATCTATGACTCCTGGACCCTTGACTCACAGTTTCCCAAGTGGAGAGCCATGGATGCAATTAAAAAATCCTACCTTTTACATTCATCACCAGCAGTGATTACTAGCCTTAAGGAACGTACATGATTGTCCCACTTTTGCTTCCTGTGGCTTGAAATGATTTGTATTGGATCAGCTCAATGCCAGAAACTTTCCACAGAAATAGACATTGCAGGAATAATGAGGTTTGAAGTTGCAATTTGCGGTCACTCTAGGGCCTTTATTAAGAGTTCCCATGCCACAAGCTGAACAAACTAAAAAGTAGTGATCTAGATTCGCTTATGATAACGATCCCAGAACCTCATGATACTGTGTGAGGTTAGTGTACAGTGATTAATTTGTATGTATATGGAATTCTCTTGTCCTTTATTATGAGTTGAGACAGTGGGGATGAAATTTAACTTGGTGGGTACTACAAATCAGGCCAGAGCAAATCAGCAGCCTGTTTTACATCTGAATTCCTGTTCAATCGAAGTCAATGGGCAGGGTGCAAATAGGTTGCTGATTTGTCGTTGCCCTCTTCTATACTACTGTATGTATGCATGTGTGTATATATATATATATATATACCCACCCACTTTGTTAATCCTTAATGGTTGAAGGAATTTCACACAAATGATTTCAATGCTTAAGTTACATCACATGGCACAATTTCACTCTCTCGCATCTGTTGCAAAAGATTGACTCCCATCTTCAGATGTTTACAAGCAAGTTGACCAGCAACCAATCACAGAGATTGTCTACCCAAGGCAATGGACAGAGGAACAGAAAAGCCATTGGAAAAGCAATCTCTGCTTTCACAATAGCAAAAAAAAAACTTGAGGATTGTTTCTGTGAGACTCTACTTCCAGCTTGTAGTCTTAAGCAATAGAGATTGGAGAATCAGAAATGAAGGGCCTGATTCATGGCAGCCTCAGCTGTCCCATTCATTAAAATATACAGCTGGAATTTTACGGGAATGGCAGATCGGATACACTGAATTGCTCACTCTAGTCTCTGATCCCTTCGAACGGGTCTCCTCTCAGGGACTCAGAGTTGTACCAAACTTAATTGTTTTTTTGGAGCACTCTGCAGTCTTCTGAAAATGTTGAGGACAGAAAATGCTTCCTTAACATTTGCTCTTTCCTTGGTGATGTTGTGTTCAGCATTGCTGTCCTCCTTGTCTGTTTGAATATATTGTTATATTGTGGACATATTTTGTACTTTGTACAGATGTAGAGGCTTTTACTTAAAGTCTTTCTATACGTTTCTTGGTGCTGACATGGCAAGGATGAAGCATGAGAGAAACTGATGGAAATGGAGGCAGTGCTAACTATGCTGGATAGAATGCAAATACTAGTGGTCTGGTAATCCAAATATCCTCACTGTACAGTGAACGTAATTTTCACTTTCACTGCCTGCAATGAACTCACTCATTGTAGAAATGATGGCTTCTAAAAAGAAGTTTCTCTCTCTTCCAATGGATAATCATCCAGCCGTTGAATATAAAAATTACCTTCATTATAAGTAAATCCGACTGTGAAAACGTCATTCTGATGTGGTCCTTAAGTATCATGAATGAGAAACCCTAATTTGTAAATAAGCTCCTTGCAGTTTTCCAGTATTTGTTTATGTGTTTGACACCAAAGCTTATGTTAAAGTTAATTAATGTGTGAAAACATTTTGATACAATGCTCACAATTCAATCTTCTAGTTAATGCCATGCAGATTTTAATAATGCTTCCACTTGTATGGTACAGCGTGTTGAATACCCAACATACATTTGCTGTCACGTAGTCAAGCAGGGCAGCCATTTTGATCCAGCAATACCCCTCAGTCTTTAGTTGAATAAGCAGTAAACCTGTATTTTGGTGCTGCTTGGTTGAGGGACCAATGTTAACTAAGACTCTAGGAGAACTGTCTACCCAGTGCTGTGGGATTTTTATCAAACTCACTAAAACAGGCCAGTGTTTGACATTGCATCTCCCTCATGCTGGAATGTTAATTAAGGTAAGCTCAAGCCTTGATGTGAGTCTCAAATCCATACTGACCCAATGGCCAACAACCGAACAAAAATATCTTGCCTTGTGATCCTTTCACACCATTTTATATCTTCACAAGTTCTTACTGGACCCACTTAAATATAACTTAGATATGACGATACAAGGAAGGGATTTCCGAAATTTTCAACATAAGCGACCCTACAAATATTAACACACAAGTAGCATGTTAGTCAAAAAAAAGCTATCAAATGCAGGGTTTGCAAAACCCAGTGTTCATAGTGCATGGTGGATTGAACTCAGAAGGGCAGAATGCTGATGCACTCTTGGATCCCCCAATATTATTTGACAAATTCCCTAAGGTCTGTAATCTACAGAAGACTTGCTTGCATTTCCGTCATTGCCTGGCTCGATTGACACTAAGGCTCATTTTAGCAACAATGCCCCAGTGTTCTGTTTTGAGGCTTTCTTCCATTGTGTTTTCTTTAAGGTATTAAGTTAGAGCTCCACCTCCAGGAGCGCTTGGTGACAGCTGTCATTCCTTGCCCTGGTTGATATTAACAATGCCATTTTTACCCCTTCATACCAATGAGCAGAAAATTGTGGGCAGTGCAGCCTTCCATGTGCCAATAGCTATATGGGTTCAGAATATTAACCCATCTGTATCCATTTCGCTGCAGGTCAGATGGTTTGTTTGTCTCCGTAAACCTGATGCATCCTTTAAAAAAACGCCCATTGAAATGAAAATCACCATTAAATAAGACACAGTTGAAAAAATGCTGTTACCATGAAACTTGACTATTCCAATGCTCTTCTGGCCTGCCGACCTCCAACTATAAACTTGAGTTCATCTGCAACTCAGCTGAACATATCCTATCCCACATCAGCTCTGTGCTTGGCAACCTGCATTGGCTCCTGGTCAACCAATGACTTGAGTTTAAAATGCTCATCGCTGTATTAAAATTCCTCCCTGGTCTCGACTTTTATCATCTCTGTAAACTCCTCCAGACCTATGACACTCCACGATCTCAACGATTCTCCAACTGTGGCCTCTCATGCATCCACCGCCTACTTTACTCCAGCATTGATGGCCGTGCCTTCAGGAATGTAGACTCCATCTCAGAAATCCTTCCCTAAAGCTTGCCTCTTCATTCCCCTCCCGAAAACCTCCACCTTTCCTGCCCCTTAACATATCCTCCTTTGCCTTTGTGTCAACTTTGGTCTGATTGCGATGCTGTGAAACACCTCGGGATGTTATTGGCACTCTGTCAATGCAGATTATTGTTGTAAATACATGCTGCTTTCAAATAACACAATGGGAAAATATACAAATAATTAATTAGCTGTTGTTCTAATCCTAGCTGTGGCATAGATCAACAATGTACAGTGTGGTGAGGAAAAACAATCATTCCTAGGCTTTGAACACCAATATGAAAAATATATTTGTATATTTGATGAATTAATTAATATTTTTGCCATTCCTCTCCTAGAGGGAAAGAATGGGATTTTAGTCTCTACAGGTAGTTGGCACCTAACTGGGCACCAAACCCAACTTGCCCTTCTAAAACTATGAGCCCAGACTGTGGTGTTTAGCGATGGGTTTGACTTTAGGAGGATGCTGTGGGGTGGAAGTGAGTTAGCCAACCTGCCCCTGAACCAAGAAGCCCAAGGATCCATGGAACTGAATCCTTCATCCTCAGACCTCCACAGACAGTTTGCCTGAGCCAGATTGCAATCTCCCCGGCTTGCCTTGCTGGCACTACCTCTCAGGATGTTGGGGAAGGGGTGATTGTGACTGCTGTGGAGCTGGGGAGCATTCATAGCCCTCCTGCTCCACAAGAACATTTTTTTTTTGAATGATGCATAGCTTGCTTAAAGCTTGCAGGCCACTGACAGGTGCAGGTGTAGTTTCTAAAATTAATTCATAACAAGTGTTTGGCCCTCAGTTACATAGTGAAGAATATCCTTTGGTTGCCCAACTGGATATCCGAGCAGAGGGCAGGACCCTCTTCAGAAAGACATTTGGGAAAAACGTGGAGGAAATTATGTCAACTTGGGGATTAAACGAGCAGCCTAGGTTATTGTGGGCAAGACTAGTGGCTGAATATTGCACAGAAATACAAACATGCAAAATCTATACAGCATCAGCAACAGGCACCTCATTAATCAGACAATGTAATTTCATGAACCACTCCATCTCAGATCCCACCTTGGGCGCTCTGTATTTTTTAATCCGGGGTTCAGGGTTAGCCCTCTGAGCTTTGAGTCAGAAGGTTGTTAGTTTGAAAAGCACCCTGGAGGTTTGAGCACATATTCCAGAATGACATGGCAGTGGAATGCCGTGGGAGGTGCTGCACTAGCTACTGGAGCTGCTATCTTTTGGCAGAGGTCCTAAAGAGCCCGCATAAAAGATCCTGTGACACTATTCGAAACAGAGCATGACAGTTCCCCCCCGGTGTCCTGGCTCCAATCAACATCACTAATACAGAGTGTTGGTTCATGATCTCATTGCTGCTTGTGGGAGCTTGCTGTGCATAAAATTGATTGCCTCGTTGTCTACAATGGCAACAGCGACTACACTTCACAAGTACTGCACTGGGTGTGAAAACCCTTGGAACATTGTGAGGCTGTGGAAGTCACTTATATAAATGCATATTCTTTCTTTATTTTATCCAAATGTTGGTATATTATTTGTTATTTTGACATAACTGTCACTTTATTTTAAATGGATTAACAGTTGCTCTAAAATAATGGCCCAGAGAATTTTATACAAGCGCCCATGTTCCACTGTGGACCATGTCTACATTTGGGCTGTAATTGTTCATAATAAGGCAATATTTCACTTCATCTGAGAGGGTTCAACAGATGTGACCTATCCTGTGGTGCCTGGTATAAGAGGCACATCTGTACTAAATAGCAGATTCGCATTCTGGATCATAGCAATTGAAACCTTCCATGTGTTGCTTTCAAAGGTACACAAGGTGCTAATGTTCAATAAGGTGCTGCAAAAGCCAATGAAAGCAGTGTGTCAGCTTTGGGAAGGAAAAGTGCTTAGTATTTTATAAAGGGAATTGGGATTTCTGCTGTATTCCCCGTTTATGGTGTAAATATTTAAAGGATTGGATTGAATCACAATTTGTAAAGGAAAAACATTGAAATAAAGGTTGTCTGAGTATTTTTGGGACTATGTACATTTATTTGGGAACTTGCTTTTCTTCAGTTTAAAAATCAAGTTAACTATAATCCTTCACTGAGATTTATCGGGCAGGATTTTTCGCTGAGCGGGCGGGCACACTCCCCGATGAGGGAAAAATCTTGGCTATCAATTTGTTCTTTACCGAGATTTGATTGAATGGCTCACCAATGCCATCCCATACCTTAGCTGACTTGTCATTCTTCATGTTACTGTTCAATCATAGAGTGAGTCACAACCAACTCCAGTGCAGTCCCTGCCCCACGATTACACTCAGGGGCATTCCAACAGCAGCTGGGTGGCAGCCAGGAGTCCTGAGCTAATTTTCCTTTCCCTAGCTCAGGATCATACATGTCTATCGTGGCTCAGTTGGTAGAACTCTTGCTACTGAATCAGAAGGCTATGGGTGTAAATCCCACTCCAGGACACAAACACAAAAATCAAGGCTGCCACTTCAGTGATGTCTGTGATCATCTTAATGGAGAGTTGCTATCTCTTTCAGCACTGGTTCTCAGTCATCCACAGCTCTCTGTGCCTCTGTCCATTGATGTTGTGCTCAGGGTGGTGTCGCCTTCTCCTTCATGCTCCTTGTCCCTCTCCTCTGGCCTCTGGCTTCCTAATGCCCAGTGCTCTGCCCTTCCTCTGCAGGCTGCTGCTCCTCATTTCCAGTGGTCTTCAATGCCTGAGGGTGTAGCTTGCATTTCCAGCTGCAGCTTTCCTGATGGCTCGGGTGGGCTTCAAACAGCTGTGTCCACTGCTCCAGTACCCACCTGATGCCAGGTGGGTGGTGACCCCTGGGCTGGCAGAGTTCATAATCCTGACTCCTCCCCTGACCTGTGTGGGGCTGCTGCAACTTTAACTTTAAAGGTTAAGCCTTTTAACCTTTGAAAAGCATTTTGGCTTACATTTTGAAACTCTCCTCACCTCCATGACTTGTCCCAGACATGGCCCTTGCCTCCTTGCAGCTGTGTGACACAGTCAGCTGTTGAATTCTAGGCCCCTCCGGGAATATACCAAAGGTTTTTGCAGACAGGATTTTAATAAGCCCTCAGCAAGTTCAATTGGCCTCTTAATCGGCACGGGCGAGTTCTGAAGTCAACACGTTCCTCCGCCCTCGGGAAAGTCAGTGAGGCAGGAAATGGAGGTGGGACCTCCGGCCCTTCGATGTCTCGGCCATTTTTATTTCCTGCCCACCTCTATTCCAGCCCAATCCAGGATGGGAAAACCCAGCCCCAAGGCTCTATTCAGAGAAGAACAATGGAGTTACCTCTCAATCAACATTGGAAAAACAGATTATCCGGATCACTACCACATTGCTGTGTGTGGGATCTTGCTGCGTGTAAATTGGTAGCTATCCTGCATCGTGAGAGTGACTATACTTCAAAAGTATACTTCATTACCTGTAAAGCACTTTGGGTGTTCTGTGGTGCTAAAAGACATACTATAAAGGCAGATCTTCCTTTTTTAACTGTTGTCATCCTGCTGTCACTGAACCAGGGTCCTTCTGACCTACACTTCACCTCGACCATCTGTGCCACCAAAAGAGAGAGGTCCTGCTGTTTAAAATGCTTTATAAACTACTCTACCTTTTTTAGCGATCGAAATGTTGGACAGAATTGCTCATGTATTTCAAAAGCTAAAGCCTCCACTGACAGAACTTTACCGAACTGTTTGATGTTGCCTGCAGTCTTCTTCCTGCACCAGCAGGTGGCATTACAGGACCTCATACCAAATCAGCTGAACCATTTCCAATATAGTTCAAGGAGAATGCCATTCAGAGAATAAACATTGAATCCAGGTTAAAGTGTTTATAAAACACTGCCTAAGATTGGCAATGCTAATTAAAACCAAACTAGTCAGGATCACGGGACTGAGAAAATACTATTTTGGTCTTCTAACTGACCCCAGAATATTGTTGAAAAAATACATTTTGCCAAAGCTTTTCATCTTGCACGCATCAGGACAGTCATAAGAATACCAATGTCAGGGAAGGAACAACTTTATACTGAGAAGAGAGTGCTAATTGGTTGTCAATGGATTCTGATTGGTAGAGGCATTCTCCATGGCAACTTGTGTGGTGTGAATGTTACTCGCTGCTTGTCAGCCCAAGCCTGGATATTGTCCAGGTCTTGCTGCATTTAGACATGGACTACTTCAGTATCTGAGGAGTCGCAACTGGTGCTGAACATTGTGCAATCAACAGCAAACACCCCCACTTGTGACCTTATGATGGAACTTCCTTCCGTCATTGGGTTAGCTGACAGGAAACAGAGATAGACATAAATGGGTCATTTTCTGGTTGGCAATTTGTGCTGAAAGGTGCGCCACAGGGATCAGTGATGGGGCCTCAATTTTTACGATCTATATAAATGACTTGGATGAAGTGACCAAACGTATGTTTGCTAAATTTGCTTATGGCACAAAGATAGGTAGGAAAGTAAGTTGTGAAGAGGACAAAAGGATATAGAAAGGTTAAGTGAGTGGGCAAAGATCTGGCAAATGGATATAGTATTGGAGAATGTGGAACTGTCCATTTTGGCAGGAAGAATAAAACAGAAGCATATTATCTAAATGGTGAGAGATTGCAGGGCTCTGAGATGCAGAGGGATCTGGGTGTACTAGTGCATGAATCGCAAAAGTTAGGATGCAGGTACAGCGAGTAATTAAGAAGGCTAGTAGAATGTTATTGTTTATTGGGAGGGGGAATTGAATACTCAATTCCCCTCACAACTGAATACTCAGTTGCTCTTATTGACTACTCAACAAGAACAACTCAGAGGTTGGGAGTTCTGTGGTGGGTAATCCACCTCATGAATTCCCAGAGCCTGTACAAGGCACAAGTCAGGAGTGCGATGGAATACTCTCCACTTGCCTGGATGAGTGCAGCTCCAACAGAACTCAAGAAGCTTTACACCATCCAGGACAAAGCAGCCCGCTTGATTGGCACCCCCTCTACCACCTTCAACATTCAGTCCTTCTACCACAAGCGCACAGTGGCAGCAGTGTGTATCATCTACAAAAAGCATGGTAGCAACTCTCCAAGTCTCTTTCGGCAGCACCTTCCAAACCCACGATCTCTACCACCTATAAGAATAAGGGCAGCAGACACATGGGAACAGCCCCCACCTGCAAATTCCCCTCCAAATCACCCACAGGATCACAGAATAGTTATGGCATGGAAGGAGGCCATTCGGCCCATCGTGTCTGTACCAGCTCTCCCCATCTTGACTTGGAACTATATCGCCGTTCTTCAGTGTTGCTGAGTCAAAGTTCCTCCCTACCAACCGTGTGGGCGTGCCTACACCACATGGACTGCAGCAATTCAAGAAGTTCATCGCCACTTTCTCAAGGGCATTTAGGGATGGCCAATAAATGCTGGCCTTGCCAGTGATGCCCACATCCCTCCAACAAGTAAAAAATAGCATGTAAGAGATGAAAGGTAGATTTTTAAAAAGTATAAATCTTTTATATTGTAAAACGATCCCTTTGTGTTGATTATTTTTGTTACTGAAAAAGTAGCAATTATCCTGCCAACCTACTCAGCCTTATGAAGGGTTTCCCTCCTTGTCAGCCTGTCCCGGTGACAGTTGCAGGGAGGGGGAATCTAAGGGTACGTTTGAGCTCTTACATTCTTTCGGCCAGGAAAAGTTGACTTTGACAATCAAACTGCAGCTGAAGGCACTTTTTTTCTGTTCTACTCAGCAAATACTTATTTTCCAGAACTCGCTGTGGAATAATCCCAGTGGGCCACTTTAGTGAGGATATTGAAACTAAACTGCCGCCCTCGGTCGCGTCAAAGCTGTTGGGAGAGCTCATTGACATTTCACCAGGCAGCTCCCTCGTACCAAGCTCAGTGAAACACTGTTGGAGACATTTTGGTGTGGATGCTCCAATGAATACAACACCGCTTCCTCAGCAGCACTGGAAACATTGATTCCATTTAATAAAACCCACCTATGTGAAGCTGTAACTTCAGCAAAGACATCAATGGAAGCAAAGCACAGAGGTGGGGGAGTTCCGATCATTACTTATGTGTAGGCACGTGGAAGTCAGAATTATTGTTCGACACCGGTAACATGTTATTCATCAAGTGGGTAAAACAAAAATATTAACAGATAAATATGTTTAATTGTGCAACTATGTTTATACAGAAAAAAAATACTTGCCCTACAGGCAGTTCATGGAATGTTTATAATGGGGGGGGTGGGGGGCCTCAGGAGCAATAAGGCTGAGAACACCGGTGGGTAGTTTTGTCCCGCTGGGGTAGAAGGTGCAGCTTGTAGGTTAAGGGGATGATCTTACATAAGAACATAAGAAATAAGAACAGGTTTGACCAATCGGCCCCTCGAGCCTGCTCCACCATTCAATAAGATCATGGCTGATCTTCTTGTGTTTTGATTTCCACGTTCCCTCCTCCCCACCAATAACCTTTGATTCCTTTGCCTAACAAGAATCTATCTACCTCTGCCTTAAGAACATTCAATGGCCTCTTGGGAGGTTGCAGATAGTTCGAGGGCCATGATGGGAAGTGGAGGGGCTACTATCATAGGGAGATCACGAGAGAGAGGTGATATCATTGGGTGGGAGGGGGGAGGGGGTTCCAACCATGGAGAGGGGGAATTCTTATGATGATGGGAGTCAAATCGTGGAGAGAAGCAGTAGATTGAAGAGCTTGGAAGAAGCACTCTTGCTCCTCCTGACTCACCAGCAGAACTAGAAAGGCCTTAACTCTAATGCTCAGTATTGCTCACCTCCCTTTAGCTGCTCTGTTTTCTCCAGCCTGGAAACCCAGCCATTCAGTGTTAAAACTGGAAGAGAGATAAAATCTGAGGTATACAGCCTCATTAAAATATTTAAATGAGTAATTGACTCTCTGGGACTGGATTGATTGCCCCGCCCCATCCCGCCTTCCATAAAATGGGCAGTTTCAAGGTAGGTTGAGTTTGGATCTGAAATTTTAAAAATTGTTACATTCCACTCAGTCCAAACCCACTAGTTTTTGAGGGTTAAAATTCCCCTCTGAGAACCTGATACAAGTTTTCGAGTGAATCCTATCCAAACCATCCCAATCCAATCTAACCCAACCCAATCAATTTGATTTAATTCATAGAATCCATATCTAATGTAATGCAAGCTACACAGGATCTCAGAGGTACCGCTAGTCTCTACTGCACCTTCAGACGTTTTGACACAGCACACATCTTGTGCACCATGGAATCTTTACCATGAAGCTGATAAGTCATCAGAGCTATCAACGAAGGAAAATCCTATATTTGCAACACTTAAGTCAGAGGCTGACTACATGTCTGATGCATCATTTCACAGTCAAAACATTGAAATTAAAATCTGCCCAGTTAGTAATGAAGATATGAAATGGCTATATCCGCTATTTTAACCAACCCATCCACTTGTATTGAACCCTTCTTGAAAAGCAACTGGGTTCTAACATTAAACATTAATTCATTTCCCACTAGCACAGCACAGAGCAATTTCAGTCCAACACTTTAAAGCAGCAAGCTCATCAGATGAGTTTCTGGGGATAGACAATCTCATGATTTAATCCCATATCACTGTCCTATTACCACTACCAAGCTATGCTGAGTGACTGCTTCCCTTCAGTTTTTGCTACAGCAACTAAGTTGTGTCTCCTGGCAACTATAGAGATGCTTTCACTTTAGCAGAATTCAGCTGGAAGAGATAACAACATAAAAGCTGTAGATTCAAAGCCCTACCACAAAAACCTACATCACAAATTATATAGTTCACTGTCCAGTCATTCAAATTTTAATGGCTAAAAAGATCTATCTTGGCAACTATTTTCAATTGTTAACAATGGCAGTGGGAGCTTTGAGTGACAGTTATGGGCCCCTGTCTCTGGTAAATATACAGTATTACATATAGGTCAAAAAAGATTATACTCAATGATTAAGGTTAGAAACAGGAGATTCGGTTAAGTGCCGGAGAAGAACAGAAGAGTCAACACTTTGAACAACTAAGTGATGTTGAGGAGAGATGAGAAAGGAAAATGGAATTTTGGGGAACAGAGACAGCTTCCCTCCATAGAGATTGTGCTGAGGATGTACAGTGAAAGAAGGAGTTCACATTATTATATTACCTTTCACTACCTCAGGGTGTCCCAAAGTACTTCACAACCAATCAAGTACTTTTGAAGTGTAATCGCTGTTACAATCAAGGCAAACACAGCAGCCAATTTTCACACAGCAAGGTCCAAGGTCCCACAGGCAACAGTGAAATGAAATGACCAAATGTTCTGATTTCAGCTTGACGGATAAATATTGTCCAGAATAACTCCGCTCCACACCCCCAAATAGTGACATGAGATCTTTTCCTTCCACCCGAGAGGACAGTCAGGGCCTCAGTTTAGTATCTCACCTGAAAGCACCCAACGCCAATAGTTGCAGCACTCCCTCAGTGTTGCACTGATGTGTTAGCCTAGATTATGACCAGGATTTTTAGCTCGGCAGGCGGGCATGCGCCCGACCCAACCACGTGTGAAGTGATGTCAAGGCGCAGCCGCGCGATGGTTCGGTTGGCCGGTGCGCCCCGGAGCTGGCAGCAAACCCACTGACAATTAAAAGGCCTCTTAAGGCCATTAAGTTATCAATTGATGTTAATTTTTCACTGCCGGTTCAACCTAACAGCTGGCGGGCAGGTGAAAAGGCCAAGCGGCCTTTGAACATTTTTGGAAACCTCATCCGTTGGCGAGATGAGGTTTCCAAAAGCAAATAAAAATAAAATAAAACTTTATGTTTTTATGTCCCTGCTCATGTGACATGTTTTATTCTATTTTTCTGTTGTTTATTAATTTTTTCAATATCTTCTTCATCCCCCTGAGGCAGCTCCGTGGCTCAGGGAGATTATTCAGCGTTCTCTCTCACACACACGTGCAAAGTTCGCACTAGGTCTGCTCGGCCTCCTCCCCCCATCTGCACAGGCAGTGCCCGGTGCCGCGCTCGCGTATCTTACTGGGCGGGCCTTACATGGCTCGCCAACGTGAAATTGTAGTGCGCTGTCGATCACGGGCAGCGGTTGGCTTCCCGACCACCCCTACTCGCCCCTGCTGATTCTGCATGCCAAGGGCAAAATTTTGCCTTACGTGTTCACACCTCTGGCGTGGAGCTTGAACCCTCAAACCTTTGGGTCAGAAACCACTGAGTCACTGCTGATGCTACTCAGACTGAGCTTCAAATTTAATATTCAGCTTTGATGACCCTTCACAGAGTGAGTGTAAAAAAGAGCAATAAGACCCACGTCGGGATCTTCCAGAAAGTGGTCACTTTACTTCATCAGCCATCTTTTGCTCAGTGTCTTTGCTTGCACTTCTTTAGAAACACACAAGCCTTCCTTAAAAAGATCAATACGCCCATAAGTAAGCTGTGGCCATAATCTGCTTTTCATGTCAGTACTGAGGTTGAAGATGAATCAGGGATTGGCAGAGCAGAGAGAGCTTTATCCAGCATCCAGCCTGACCAGGTGGCTTATACAGACATGGTGACTGAAATGCAAAATTCTCCATTTTCCAACACCTAAGTGAAAACATTGGTTCATGCTATCAGTGTCCAACAGGCTCATAGCGAGTCATAGGCCTGTGTAATAACAATTATCTTTTCCAAAGAAGTCAAATGGTGAAACAAAAGATTGGCCTGTGATTCACTATGAGTCTGTTTGACACTGATAGCATGAACCAATTTTATTGCCCAGGTATTTCTGATCTTTTGTCATCAGGTATATCCTATGCATTTGGGATTACTCTTGTACCTCTCTTCTGCAGCCTCTCTGTGATGGTCCACCAAAGCTGAACAATCTGCAATTGCCAACACATGTGGCTATTTTGAATTATTGATTAAATCACTGTAAGTGGTTTTATTATTGGAAAATTTGCATTTCAGTCACCATGTCAGTGTAAGCCATCCAATTAGACTGGATGCTGAATAAAGCTCCCTCTGCTCTACCAACCCCTGATTCAGTTCCAACCTCAGTACAGGACCTTCTACTGCAGTAGTTATCAGTTCCCATGTCAGCTATCCTGTAGTGACTCCAAATGGAACTGTCAAGCAGTGCAGAATTCTGAATCATCATTTCACAGACTATTCAGTCCAGCTAGCCCATGTTAGTGGTTAGCTTCCACGCAAGCAAATAGTCCTCATCATATTTACTTAACCTGTTCCCAAATCCCTTCACTCCCTTTCCCTTCGCCCACTTCTCCAATCTAACCTTGAATTTTTGACATAGTTTCTGCCTCAACCTCTGACCCTGGAAGTGAATTCCACAGCCTTTCAATTCTGTCTGTGAAGACGTTTCTCCTGCTCTCTTCCAAATCTCAGACATTTAACCCTGTGTCCATGGTCCATCATTCTAGACCCCTCAACTTCTGGAAACAGCCTGTTTCTATCTCCCCTTTCTAACTCTTTTATTATTTGATATCTCATTGCCCAGAATGGCCATTTTTCTAGCAAAACGGCTCATTTTAAAGCAGATCTATGCTGTGTCCATGCCTATAATGTGGGATGGGTTGAGACTTTCAATATTCCCCCTCATTAACTCCACTGGTTACAAGGAAGCTATTAGATGAGTCATATAGATTCACTGTGAGAAGTGCTGTGCAGTAGAATTTGCCTGAAGTAAAAACAAGAAGTGCTGGAAAAGCTCAGCATATCTGGCTACTTTGGTGAAAGACTGGAGGATGCAGGTATCCTTACCTGATCTGGCCTAAAGTGACTGCAATCCCACAACAATGTGGTTGGCTCCAAACTGCCCTTTGAAGTGGCTTAGCAAGCTATTCAAGTTGTATCAAACCTCGGTAAAGAATTGCAGCAGTTCAAAAAGCTACACCTGAGGACAACTAGTGATGGGCAACTGGAGCTGACTTTGTGTATCATGCCTACATCCTGGTAATAAAAGTTAGGATCCCCACCTACTGTCCAGATGCCAGACCAGGGTTTATGCAATGGGGACCATTAAGAACACATGATGATCCACTGGTGGGATTTCCAGTAGCAAGTGGAGGCCTCCACTGTGGCCTCTCAAGGTGATCAAGGTAATGTTGTAGCAGAAAAAGGAGGAAGCATTAAAGGGACCAGAGTAAGAGAGTCCCGGTTCATTCTTTGCAGGGGAAGTGGCAGCCAGCAGCAGTTCCGTTGTGGATTGGGAGAGGGAATTCAACAGTGGGTCTCACGGCCCAATATCCCCCCATTTCCCATGCCATCCCATCTGATTTCAGACAGGGTAGTGGCAAAGAACCCAATGCCTTATTGCTGTCACTGGGGCATAATACATGAACAGTAAGCATTTGTAGCTGCTCCCTCACTGAATATTCCAATCCCTAATGTCTTGACACCAAGATCTCTTCAGAATAATGGTTGTGAATTGGAGAAACATGTTTCACAGGCTTCTTTTGAAGATAACATCACTAATAAAGCCAACTCAGGTCATTACAGCTACCCTGCACTCTGAGATAAAAGACTTGCTTGAAGTGGTGCCCCAGTACATGGAGCACATTAATACTCAGCAGCTATGAAAAAACAAGTATCTACTAGTTGAAGAATCCATTAGGGCCCATCATCGGAGAACAGCGTTGTTGTTTCTTAAATAAATTACCAGTGACTATCTCCATCTCATTCGAAGAATTTTGAATCCAATCTATATTGATGATAAATGCTATTTCAATGTTATACTCAATGCATTGCAAATTACAATGAAACATTTGATTTCATTCCAGCATTGCAAAGGAAGAAGCAACTTTTTAAACTCCAAAAAAAGAATAATTACTGAGCTGTGGGAGGGTTGTCGGGTCAGATGAGTTTATAAAGATGCAGATTCGGGGGAGGCCAGAGGGGGAGTTAAACACAAGGATGAGAATTTAAAATGTTAAATATCCCTCGAGATATATTTGCAATTCCTGGAGATCCTAAGATGGAGATGTATTTATGTATGTTTATGAGGAAAAAGGCGCATGCATCTGTTTCCTAAACTCTGAAAATCTTGTTGGTCTGTACATTTACTCCATCAATTTGAACTCCTATTAATACTAACATTATTGTAACCTTGTCCCTGTCCCACTCTGAATGCTTATTGGCTGATTAACTCCATCATTTTCAATCTCCTCCATTCCAGCCTTGCTCTCCCTTCTTTTCTACTACACATTCATCAGTTCACAACAGCTGGTGGTCCTATGACTTTCCTGCAATCTCTTCATTCCTCTTGCACAGTGGGAACCGTCTAGGAGAGAACTTTCTGTCTCCTGTACAAGTTGAGTATTTTATTTGATTCTAGAGTAATCTCTCATTTTTGTGTTTGGATTCCCAGGGTAATAATTCAGAAACCCATTCCTTTGTTTGCTCTGAATGAATGACCACCAGGTCTCTCCTATACTTTATTTTTGCTGTTACTCTATGATGGGCAACTAAGGCTGGCCTTGTATACAATGCCTACATCCTGATAATAAAAGTTAGGATCTCCACCTACTGTCCCGACGCCAGACCAGGGTTTATGCATTAAGGACCATTAGGTAGACATGGTGATCTACTGATGAGATTTCCAGCAGCAAGCGGGAGCCTCCACCGTGGCCCCTCAGGGTAATCAAGGTAACGTTGTAGCAGAAATAGGAGGAGGTATTAAAGGGGACCAGAGGAAGAGAGACTGTCCTGGTTCATTCTTTGTAGGCCTGCGCAGAGACTGAGATCTTCATCAGCTAATTATTTGGAGATTGAGGAGGCCTCGATTGGTCACCTTTCCCTCTATTTGAATCCATTCCCACCAGTGCCCCATAGTTCACCTGGCAGTCCAAGAGAACAGAGACTGGCAAGAGGGAAAAGGCCAAGGAAAGTGTAGCCCATGTCCCTCCGTCTCCTCCACTGAGCTTTGACATTGGGCAGGTAGGGACGTGGCAGCCAGCAGCAGTTCCGGTATGGACTGGGTGAGGGGATTCAGCGGTGGGTCTCACAGTCCAATATCCCCCCTTTCTCCATGCCATCCCATCTGATTTCAGGCAGGAGAGTGGCAAAAAATCCAATCCCTTAATATTGAAACAAAAACAAAAATAAGAATAAAAACAGCTGAAAAAACTCAGCAGGTCTGACAGCATCAGCGGAGAGGAACACAGTTGACGTTTCGAGTCCATATGACTCTTCATATTGGCCAAATTCAAACTGTTTCAGATCTCCAGCATCCGCACTATTTTGCTATTACCTTAATATTGAACTTGGACTGGTGTCAATGGGACAGAATTGTTGTTATTTTGTCTAAATCTCCAAATGGATCTCATTGAGGATGTTGTCACCTGATATCTAAGACTTTTCTCTTGTGAAGGTACGGCTTAGTTTACTAGTAAATGCTCAAGTGTCAGCACCATATCTCATGTGCATCTGAAAATCTTCACCTTATCATTCCTGCACAGCTCTTTACACTTCCAAACTCTGTTCATTTGATTGCAAGCTAACCAAACTTCACATACACTGGTGCCAATTCCCTTTTCTCTTCTAACCCATGATTCCAAGTATGCACAGTCATCCATAGGAACAGGACTAGGCCACTCAGCCCCTCAGGTGGAATCCAGCTAGATCATGGCTGATCTGCATCTTATTTACCTGTCTTGATTCTGTTACTCTTAATACCCTTATTTCACAGGAATCAATTGACCCCGGCCTCAATAGGGGAGTAAATTCCAGATTGCCATTACCCTTTATGTGAAGAAATGCTTTCTGACACCACCCCTGAACAGCCTAGCTCAAATTTTAAAGATACAACCCTTTGTTGTAGAGTCTGCCAGCAGTGGAAATAGTTTCTCTCTATCTACCCTATCAAATCATTTAACCAGCCTTAAAACCTCAATCAAATCATGACTTAGCCCTCTGTATAAAGGGAATACAAGCCAAAGCTATTCAACCCATCCTCATAACTTAACTCTTCTAGCCCCAGTGTCATTCTGGTGAACCTGCTCTGTACCTTGCAACCACCCCCACCAAAGCCAATATAACCTTCCTGAGGTATGATGCCAAGAATTGGATGCACTATTCTAGTTGGGGTCTCTCCAGTACTCTGTACAGATGTCATTTAACTTCCATCCCATTTCATTCAAGCTCTTTTGAGACAGTCTCTCATGCATTTTTCATCTCTTATTCCCTATTCAAAGACACCCCTTGATTCCCTTGCCTAAACTCTCCAAAACTATTCCGCAGCTATCCTGTTTTCAAGCCACACAATACACCTCTGCTGGACTCCTTTCCCTCTGCAACCCAGACTCATACCCTTACTTAGTGGGCTCTGTCTCCAGAGGGGAATCTCGGGCTGCACACAACACAAGCTTTTCTCCATTGTCACCCCAACTGTCTCATTCCCTTCTGCTGACACTTCCATCTGCCTTGCTCCTCTGAATCTAATATCCTCACCTGCCTCTTCATTTCACTCTCTCCCACATTCACCCCATCGACCCCCTCTTTGTGAGTTTCCTTTCACATCACACCCCACAAAAGGTTCACTTATTTGCATGCAATCATGGTTTCACCTTGGCCAAACAAATCAGGCATCCTGAGCCTAATCAGATATGGCTTACTTCTGATGTCTCCTTCCTCTCCTGCTGACCCAGTGAGACTGCCTCCACCTGACTTCACATTGTAACGCAGGAGCGGGAAGACTACAGCCCATGGGCCACATCTCGCCTACGGCCATGCTAGGCCATCCAGGGGTGTCCATTGATTACAGGAAGTAGTTGAAGGTAAGCCAATGATTGGTGGCTGGGGACAGGCATTTTTTAAGAAGAGCAGTGCCCCTGTGACAGGAGAGGGAGCACTGAGAGCAGCACAGTATAAGTAAATCCTCTGATTTTTGCTGACTTGGTGCAGGTTTCAGAGGACAGTGGTCCAAGGGAAGGAAGTATTGTTGACCTTAGGGTGATTGAGGGCTAGACCATATGCTCCGCATTACAAGATAGTCTGATCGCAATAGGAATTACTTGATGAGGGCAAGGGTTTATGTGTACATTTTAGAGTTAGACAAATGTCCAATTTTTGGGTCTCAAAGGCCAAAACCTGGCTCTGCTGGATGATAATATATAAATGGGCCTATTTGTAAGGTAATGTGATTTTTCTTAAAGTGGATGTGCAATCATTTTCTAAAATGCAATAAATACCACAAATAAGTCAAAAAAATGAGTACAATCAGCACGAGAAACAATGCTTAAATGGACATTGTTGAAAATCTACTTATAAATAGTGCGGTGGTGTGTTACAGTTCACACAAGAGGTCCAAGGGCAGAATTTTTTGAAACCATCGTGGTGGGGGCGGGGCTGTAAAATGCAGTGAGCCATTCAAAAGCCCATTGACTTCGGCAGGACTGGAAAATCCCACCTGCGGGAGGGGCTGTAAAATTCCACCCCAAGTTGCTTTGTGGCAACATGCACATATATGCTGTTATCTGGAGCTATGGATAGTGATGGTCGAGCTTCCAATGTTCTTTCCATCACATGGATGACCAGGAATCCCTCCCACTCTTACTTCCTGGCATTGGCATGTATGTTGGAAGGATTTACAAGTTGATACTCAACCTATTTGGCTACATTCTGAACACACATCTTCCTTAGTCATCAGTTCCTGATGTGGGAT
The DNA here is from genome assembly GCF_964194155.1 of Cetorhinus maximus. Taxonomy (NCBI): domain Eukaryota; kingdom Metazoa; phylum Chordata; class Chondrichthyes; order Lamniformes; family Cetorhinidae; genus Cetorhinus; species Cetorhinus maximus. The sequence continues at coordinate 61,533,861 of NC_135888.1, read as the reverse complement.
CCAAACCTGAATCTTCTGTTTCAGAGGTAGGGAAGCTACCCATTGAACCACAAGACCTCTGTATGTAACGCAGAGATATTAACTGTTAGTTCCTTGAGCATTTATGGCCCTCCATACAGTTCCCATTCCCAGACGTGACCCTCAGGCCGAAAAGTTTGCCCATGATGTTCTAACATGTCCCATTGTCTTGGCTCCTTCTCTACGCTTGAATGTCTCACCTTCTAGTGCCCACAATAGGTCCACTTTAAGGATACTACTAAGTGTCGGCCTTGGCTCAGTTGTGGAACTCTTTTCCCTGAGTTTAAGTGGGTTGAAGGCCCACTCTAATGGCTAAAGATCATAATCTAGGATGTCACTTCAGTAAAGTACTGAGAGAGTTCTGCACTGTTGGAGGTGCTATTTCTGGTATGAGACCTTAAACCAAAACCCCATCTGCCCTCTTAGATGAATGTGAAAGATCCCATGGCATTATTCAAAGTAGAGCAGGGGAGTTCACCTGTTTTAACAGCTTAAAAACAGATTGTCTCATCATTATCTCATTGCAGCTTGTGGGATCTTGCTGTGTGCAAATCAGCTGCTGCGTTTCCTATACTGCAAAATGCACTTCATTGGTTGGAAAGCACTTGGAGGTTTCCAGAGGTTGTGAAAGGTGCAATATAAATGAAAGTGTTCTTACTCTCGTGATCTGATTTTCTTCAATGAAATCTCTTCCCTGCTGTTCAGTCTCAGCATCTTCACTGAGCTATTTCTGATTCTTTTTGAATTTAAACTTATCATGAAAACCACCCTCCTCTCCCCCCATTAGCTTCTTTACCCTATCTATTTCTCTCAAACTCACCCTGCACATCACCTCCCTTTCCACATATGGTCAGCCCTCAATCTCATGATCAGACATGGTCTGGAGACCTTTGAATTTACTATCCCTGAAAAGGCTACCTCCAGTCTCTTCCTCATCTCCACTCTCCCACCTGTCTCGGTCTGCTTGAAACCCCTGTTACTTTCTAACCGTGGGAAAAAGAATTACCCTCCCCTACCCCTGCCACATCATTCTCAGCTACCCTCTCTACCTCCTCTACCTCTGACCTGTCATCTGTGATGACAAAAATACCTTTCAGTTTCCTTCACAGTTATCCTGCCTTTGGTTTTGATGCTTTACTGCCCCTCAGATCCCAGAGTTCTTCAACACTTACCACCCCCTCCCTCCATGGATCACATCCACCTCTGCAGCTTCTGAACAATAGCTAGTACTTCGTGTTCTGTGCCTACAACAACAACAACAAAAATAGCTGGAAAAACTCAGCAGGTCTGACAGCATATGCGGAGAGGAACACAGTTAACGTTTCGAGTCCGTATGACTCTTCATCAGAACTAAGGAAATAGAGAAATGAGGTGAAATATAAGCTGGTAGAGGGGGGTGGGACAGGTAGAGCTGGATAGAGGGCCAGTGATAGGTGGAGGCAAAGAAGAGATTGCCAAAGATGTCATAGACAAAAGGACAAAGGGGTGTTGACGGTGGTGATATTATCTAAGGAATATGCTAATGGTGACATTAAGGGTAGCAAGCAGGACAAGCAAGTGGCAGATGGCCCTAGTGGGGGTGGGGTGGGGAGAAGGGGTCGAAATGGGCTAAATGGTGGAGATAAAACAGTAGATCAAAATAAATTTAAATAAGTTTTCTGTACCTAGCTGTTACATTGACAGATCTGGTTTGACTGCCTTGTGCCAGGCCAATGCTCCCTCTCCTTGGTCAAAACTATTTATTACTCTAAGATCAACATGAAGAACAGAACAACTCCACGCTCTTCACCATAAGGTGTCAGCCTTGGGTCAGCGATACATTTTCAACTCTCAACAAGAAAGCCGAGAAACTGAAGCACGTAATTCAGGCTGGCGTTCCAGTGCAGTACTGAGGAGACACAGAGCCGTTGGGGATGGACATGGAAGATCCCATGGCCACATTTCAAAGAAGAGCAAAGGAGTTCTTCTAATGTCCTGGCTAATACTTATCCCTCAAGCCCCATCACTAAAACAGATGATTTGGTCGTCTATGTCATTGCTGTTTGTGGGACCTTGTTCAGTGCAAAATAGTGGCTATGTTTCACGACTGCATAATTGGCTGTAAAACATTTCAGGGCTTTCTGAGGCCAGGAAAGGTGTTATATAAAGGCAATTATCTCTTTTGTAAACTTTGAAATGACTCAAAAGCATCCAAACTGTAGTAATGTAGATGCTGTATTGTTTCATGCGTGGGTTCATGATCTGAACAGTATAAGGCGCCAAACTTATCCAGGAATAATACACCATCAAAATATCATATATAGTTTCTATTTCAGTGAGCACAGTTTCCTCAAAGGTTGTGCCTGTTGACAAGACGTCACTGATCAGCTGTGTTCTTTACTGTGAATCACAATTCAGATCAGTTTAGAATGCAGCCCTGCTATCTGTACATTGTCAATATGGGAAAATTCAGGCTCTTAAAGTGGATTTTATTGCAGCAATGACGTCCTAAACTCTTGATTGGTGGGGAACGCTTTTCAAGTGTGAGTGGAGATGACTGCCTGTTGTCTGATCAACTCTGATTGGTGAGGACCGCAGCTCCCCTGCAATACTCTGCTCTATAAATGCTCCTCCGCTTTAATGTTCAATTTTCTCAGTAGACCCCAGGTTTAGATAGCACTATGTTTTTGAACTGAACTGCATCCTCACACTCTCAGAAATCAGTCGGTTAAGTGGAGGTTGCACTCTTGACTATCTTTATACATAACTTTAGCAGCATAGATAATCCACCTTAAGTGTTATTTGAACAATACGTCAGGGTAAGTAAAACATTATTTTGGTTTATCTTTTATTGAGAATAATATTAATATTAGTAATAATGTATTAGGAATCTGCAAGTAATATTGTGTTAGTAAGAGTAATAGCATTCACTTATAATCACAGTAAACTATGATATTGTCCTTTTTAATTTCTGCTACTATTTGTATTTTATATCAGAATGAATTTTCTTTTAAAGCATTTCTTTTCCCCAATTTTTTTGTAGACAATGAATCATGGGTTCTCTTTGGAATGTGAGCAATCCTTCCAACCACAGCCTGTTTGCTTTGGTTTCTCTCGGAGTTGGGAATGCCTCTCACATCCAGATCTCCCACCAAGAGGTGCTGGTTGGGACCATACTGACCACGGTGGACCTGGTGACACTGCTGGGAAACATGGTAGTGTTTATTTGCCCTGCTTTGGAGAAGAAATTGAGAACAGTGACTTACATGTTCATCCTGTCCCTAGCGACAGCAGATCTATTGGTGGCGTGCCTGGTCATGCCCTTTAGGTAAGTACTAGGTGAGATGGTGGCATAGCAGTAATGTCACTGGGTTAGTAATCTAGAGCCTAGACTAATGCTTTGGGGATATGGGTTCAACTCCCACCATATCAGCTGGTGGCATTTGAATTCAATTAATAAATCAGGAATTAAAAGCTAGTCTTAGTAATGGAGACCATGAAACTATCATTGATTGTTGTTGAAAAAAAACAAACATCTGGTAAGGGGAGGACCCATAGGTGTGAACCAGACCCACAGCAATGTGGTTGACTCTTAAATGGCTACACAAGCCCCTTAGCTCAAGAACAATTAGGGATGGGCAACTAATGCTAGCCTTCCAGTGAAAGAATACATTTTAAAAAGCTGTGAAGTGTCAATGTTAATATCAACTGTGATTCCTTTGAAGCAGGCAAATTTTTTCATAGATTCATACAGAACAGAAGTGGCCATTCAGCCCATCATTTCCATGCCAACTCTTTAAAAGATTGATCCACTTAGTCCCACTTCCTCACTTTCTCCCACAGCTCTGCAACATTTTTTTTCTCTTTTCAAGAATATATCCAATTCTCTTTTGAAAGTCATTATTGAAGCTGTTTCCACCACCCTTTCAAGCAATCCATTCCAACATTACAAATCAGAACCTCTCAATGCATTCAAAAAAATGATCTTCATCTTTAGTATTAACTGTAGGTGGCATGATTAAGAAGTTTGTAGATGATATAAAATTGGGGCATGTTCTTGACAGTGAAGCAGGAAGCTGGAGACTGCAGAAAGACATCAATGGATGGACCAGGTGGGCAGGAAGGTGGCAAAAGGAATTCAATCCAGGCAAATGTGAGGTAATGCATTCGGGGAGGACAAATGAGACAAGAAAATATATAATAAATGGTTGGATACTAAGAAATGTAAAGGAGCAGAGGGGCTTTGGTGTGCATATCCACAGATCTCTGAAGGTAGCAGGACAGGTAGGTCAACTGGTTAAGAAGGCTCATGTACACCTCCCTTCAATTGCCAAGACATAGAATATAAATGCAGAGAGATTATGCTAGAACAGTATAAAACACCAGTTAGGCCACAGCTAGAGTATTGCCTACAGTGTCAGTTGCTGCATTACAGGAAGGACATGATTACACTAGAGGGTACAGATGAAATTTACGAGGGTGTTGCCAGGGATGGAGAATTTTAGCTTTGAGGAAAGATTGGAATGGCTGGGTTTCCTTTGGAAGGGAGGAGGCTGAGAGGAGATTGTGAAGTGCAGAAAATGATGAGGGGCCTAGGTGGAGTGGATAGGAAGGACCTATTCCCTTTAGCAGAGAGGTCAATAATTAGACAGTACAGATCTAATGTAATTGGTAGAAGGATTAAAGGGGAGTTGAGGAGCAATTGTTTCACCCAGAGGGTGGGGGTTTGCAATACAAGGCCAAAATGTAAAAACTCTCACTGCCTTTAAAATATACTTGGATATGCACTTGAAGTGCTATAACCTAGAGGGCTACGGACCAAGAGCTGGATTAGGCTGGGTAACTCTTTTAAAGCCGGCACAGACAGGATGGGCTGAAAGGCCTCCTTCTGTGCTGTAAATTTATATGATTCTATGATTTATTAAGGTAGGTGTAGAGAAGGTTTGTTCCTATCTCTCCTCTGATTCTCCTGCAAACCTGTGTCCAGCTGCCAGCCTTATTACTGACTCTGTCAAAACCCTTCATCACTTTGAAGACCCCAGGTTAAAGGTATCTGTTTCTTTGCTCAGCATAATCTATGAAGTGACTGGAATCTGGATCTTTGGCCGTTTGTTCTGCAAGGTGTGGATCTCATTTGATGTGATGTTTTGCACAGCTTCGATCGTGACGCTCTGTTTCATCAGCTTGGACCGTTACTGTTCTGTGGCTACTCCTTATCGCTACCCCAAATGTATGTCCCGCAGCAGGTAAGGGTCACCAGGCCTCATGCTTTAGGAGGCATTCATTCACAAAATCCTTTTCTACTGAGTAAAACAGGACTGGGAATCAAAAACCACCTCACTCAATGAGAAAATAATATTCAGATTGCTCTATTAGAATAAGGACTTGTATTCATTTGGATCTTTATCACTGTTGGAACACCTCGAAACACTTCACAAAATGATTTACATATTTTTAAGAATCAATTCTGAGCAAACGTGGTCTGCACATTGGCAGTGACTTTTTATTTTTGACACAGGACAATTGTGGCTCTGTTGTTAGCACTGTCACGTCAGAATCAGATAATTGCAGGTTCAAGTCTCACTCCAGGAACCTGAGCACATAATACAGGCTGTGAAGTGCTATACTATTGAAAGCACCATTTTTCAGATTATCTTGTCATGATCACGCCGCTGTTTGTGGCACTGAGAATATGTCAGCTTAGATTATGAACAGGACCAATTGACCAGAGTGAGACTGGAACCCATGACCTTCTGACCGCAATGTGAGCACGCTACTAACTGAACTGATATAACTAATCGGCACCAACGCTGTAGTTTTGTATGCATCCTTAGGCAGGCAGTGTGAGACCACCCCTAGAAACTGGTGCCTCCCAGATTGAGCAAAGGTTTGCTTAACTTTTTTGGAACACCTGATTATTAATGCTGAACCAACTCTCTGTGCTAATAAGACAGGGGGCTGGATTTTACCAACCCTTTGGAGACGGTGTGGGAAACAGGAGGCCTGGTAAATTAGCAGTGGAAAGTGTCGGGAGGGGAGCCCAATGTCTTTTTTCTGCCACAGTGTATTACCAGCAACAGGGCCCTCAGAGGCATGGCCGACAGCTGCCAATTAAGTGCAAAATTAAGGGGTACTTCCCACTCCCTGCAGCATTTTACACGTGTTAGTGAGTGGCTGCCATTGCATTGTGAGACTGCCAGGTAAACTCTGGCGGTCTCCCAGTGGGTTCCTGGCATAGAGTGTGGCCAGTCCATAGTACCAATAGGGTCCCCCCCAGCATCAATGATTGACCTCGCTGCTACAGCACCGCCGATGGAAGGTGCCCCAGGCCCGGCGTTCAAAACAGCTTCCTTTGTCTTTGAGGGTGCCTCGGCATGGAGGGGTCCTCTCCTTCATCCTCCAGCCTCAGCAGTGGCAAGCTGTAACGATGGTGCTGCTGAGCCTCAGTGCAGTCTGCCCTCTGATTGGGCCGACAGCTCGGAGAGGCAGTTCGCCATCCTCAGCTGGATTCCAATCCCGGCAGTGACCTCTTAACTGGGCGTTGCAAAAAAATCCTGCCCAGGGACCTGCCACCCACCAGGGTCGAGCTCTGCTTTCATTTCCAGTGGCAGAACAACTTTGTGGAAAAATTCAGCCCCTGACATCTGATTCCTAAGCTATTTTAATTTTCCCTCCATTCCCACAGGTGCATTGCCATGACCATCGCCATCTGGGTCTACTCCTCCCTGATTTCATTCCTCCCTGTGATGCAGGGTTGGAACGAAATCCCGGGCGTGGACTTTGACAGCAACAGGGAGTGCGTGTTCGTCACCAACAGGATCTTCGCGATTGTGGCCTCTGCGCTGGCCTTCTACATCCCTTTCCTGATCATGTGCACCATGTACTTCTTCATATACCGAGCCTCCCGCCTGAAGGCAGTACGGGTCATGTCGCAAACGCTCGACCTCCACTATCATCCCGACAGCAGGCGGCAAGATAACCTACAGCTGGAGCACAAGGCCACCAGGACCATGAGTATCATCATATCGGTCTTCGTGCTGTGCTGGCTCCCCTACTTTGCCTTCAACATCTGCATCGCTGTCAGTGGCTCACAGCTCAACAGTGCCACCATTAACCGTGTATTTAAAGTCATCACCTGGTTCGGATATTGCAATTCCACCATCAACCCCCTACTCTATGCCTTCCTCAACCGGGATTTTCAACAAGCCTTGAAGAAGATGTTGGTCTGCCGGCGCTGGAGGGTACGGGTTGACATCGGAGATGATATGGTTTCCATAGTGACCTTCACCAAAACTGTTCAGGGTGCAGAATGCAGTGCAAAAAGCATGGATAGTTGCCAATAACAACATGGAGCAGAAAACACAGTCCCTTTCACCTGCTTTAGGACTTCTCAAAGCATGCAGCTACTAAAGTACTTTTGAAGTGTAATCATTGTAATTTAGGAAACATAGCAGCCATTTTCATATAGCGTGTTACCACAAACTGCACTGTGGTAACAACTAGGTTGTCTGTTTTGGTGATGTTGGTTGAGGGATGAATACTACCTGGGATCCTGGGGAGAATTCCAACGCCCTTGTTCAACATAGTGCCGTGGGATCTCTTGTTACCACCTGAGGGGACAGATGGGGCCTCGGTTTAATGTCTCATCTTAAATATAGCACTTACAACAGTGCAGAACTCCTTCAGACTGACACTTCAGATCATGTGCTCAAGCCTCTGTCTTAACTTCTTGAAGTGAGACTATGAGCCCTTGACCTACTGACTGGGAAACATGAGTGCCACCATTGAACCGTCGACACTGACAATATATGATGGATTTGGGCTGTACTCATAAATATACTTTGTTCTTCAAAGATTTCTTGCATCAAATATTGGCTGTAAAGTGATCCTTAAAGCTAAACATAACACCATGGCCCCGATAAAGAAGCTGTCTCATACACTTTCCCTGATGTTTCACTTGGTAAGTTCATTGCCCTGGTGTGGAACAGGGCCATTCACTGATGAAGCCCCAGGCTGTAACACTAGTGTATGCTGAATTAGCTGATCTCAGCCAAGTTCAAGATAAGAGGTATGGATCCCACCACATACAATGTCCATGCTCAACAGCTGCCGATAGTGGGCACATCACCCAAACAATTTATCATCGTCATGCACATTAATTGCACAGATTAAACATACTGAGCACACAGCTATTTCATGCAGGTCAGTACTTACCTCGTTGAAGTTGCCCACATATGACTCCAGCTTCACTATTCATGGAATCGCCTTCAATTAAGTAACGGCACGATTGCAGCCATCAAGCAGCATGGTGAGAACTGGCAGGAAGCTTCTCACAATGTAAATAAAAATGCACACAGCACAAACAGCTGCCCCAAATCTCCACTTTCTGATAGGCTCCTGTAATTGTTAACCATGTGGCCAGCCAATGGAGGTTTCAGGCGGTTTCACTCAGCTGGTTACACTGTTCACAACAGTCAGAGGATGGAGACTTTGGGAAACTTCGATCAGTTGGTGTACTGGCCACTGCCTATTGAAGACTAATTTCATGAACACTAATACACCCGCTATACGCTGCGGTACTATACTACAACAGGCCTTATACTAAAAACTAACCATGGTAGTCTGGGTATCTGAATTCCATTTTTAACATATCTGGGAGATGAACAGCTGATATCAGAAAAAGTGACCATGAAGCTATTGGGTTGTCATGAAGCTATTGGGTTTTCATAAAGACCCGACTGGTTAACACATGTCCTTTCATAAAGAAACCTACTGTCCCTATCCGATTTAGCATACATGTGACTCCAATTCCACTCTAATGTGGGAGACTGCTTTCTGAACTGACCAGCATGTGATTTAATTGTATTGGGTGCCTAGAGACATGAACTAAATGCCAGCTTTGCCAGCATCCCAAGAATTAATTGTTTCAAATGTGTTGTTTTATAAAAATAGAAACACACATTGCTTACTTCACACTATTAAAAACTGCTTATGAACTAGTATAACTTTATACTCTTTTTAACTAACATGGTAAAAATATGTTAACGAACAATGGATAATTTATGACAAAAATAAATTTTCACTTTTATGATCCAGTTACCCAGTGTTCAATTTCTTCTCTGATAGGCCACCTCTAGAATGTTCCCAGCATCAACGTAGCACCAGTAATTTGTAATGTTGTAAATTATTCATTGCCAAATATGTCAGTTAAAAAAGGATCAAAAGTTATATTAATTATTCAGCAGCTTTTAAAAGTTTGAAGTAAACAGCAAGTGTTTCTAGTTATACAAACCAACACATTTTAAACAATTAATTCTTGGGATGTGGGCATCATTGGCACAGTTGGCATTTACTTCCTATCGTTGATTGCCCAGTAGTGGTTTGACACAGCCAAATGGCATATTGGGCCAGTTCAGAAAGCAATTATCTACGTTGGAGTATGACTGCAGTTACAGGTAGGCTCGATCAGATAAGGATAGTAGGTTTCTTTCCCTAAAGGACATTAGCAATCCAGTGTGTTTTGTACAGCAGGCCAATAGTGTCAGCCATGGCTCAGTAGATAGCACACTTGACCCTAAATCTCCAGGTTCAGTCCCACACCAAACCTTGGGCCTAAAAATCAAGGCTGACTTTCCAGAGTTGTGCTGAGGGAGGACTGCACCGTCGGTAGGTGCCATCTTTCAGATGAGATATTAAACCAAGGCCCCATCTACTTGCTGAGGTGGATATAAAAGATCCTGTGTCTTGGCCAATGTTTATCCCTCCAACAATATCACAAAAACAGGTTATCTGGTCATTCACATATTGCTGGCTGTGGGAATTTGCTGTATGCATATAAGCTGCGGCGTTTCCTACATCATAACAGTAAAAAAAAATACTTCATTGCTTGTAAAATGCTTTGGGACTTCTGGTGGTTGTGAAAGGTGCTATCTAAATGCAAGTCTTTCTTTCTTTAATTTTCAACTGTTTTTTTTTCCCTTCTGGGAGGCTATCATTGTGTTGGGCAAATCCCTCTAAAGAGCAGCCTGCGGCCAGATCTGTGGCCAGGTAGGCAAGTGGTGGGGAGTGTGGGTGGGGGTGGTGGTGGGGGGAACTCAGAATCTTCCTGGCAGACTGGTTGCCCACTCTGTGCCCCAAGGCAGCTGCCTTGCTGCCAACACCGCAGGGAGCCCACCAATCAGACTCTAATCCATGGCTTTAATTTTAATTAGCTTCATAGGTTTCCCGCCATCTCTAGCAAAATGGCTTAGGCTGGGGAGGATGGAGACGGTCATGATGCTGGTAAACAAATGGCTCTGCAGGGCGAGTGGGGTGCTGGATGGGGAGTGGGGTGATGCTGGCAATCCCACATGCCAGCTGATGGCACGGAATTACACACCAGCACCCCCCCTCGAACCCCACCTCCATCTCAGGTCAAAAATCCTCCCCACCCTTTTTATTTCCAAAATGGTTTTAAAAACTAAATATGAAGTCTTAAATTGCCATGGTGGGATATGAATTCTGGTTCTCTGGATTACGAGTCCAGCAACATAACTACACCCAGGAGAGTAGGGAAATATAAGCACTCTATTGAAAGGGTCACATTTGACAAGTTAGTGTTCCTTTCACAGCAACTTACTGGGTTTAGCAAGCAATAGGTTACCACGATGATTAAATCATTCTTGTTTTTGTTGATTCAAGATTACATTTAGTTGGCCCTATGAATCTTTATTATTTCAGATTTTAGCAAAACTGAGATTACACAAACATTACACCCTTGTTCAAAATAATGTTGTAAGGATAAAGGCCCAGCAATTACAGACCAGTCAGTTTAACTTCAGCAATGGGCAGGATTCTAGAAACAATTATTTGGGATAGAATTAATCATCACATGGAAAAATACGGGTTGATAAGGAAGAGCCAGCATGCATTTTTAAAGGAGAAATCATGTTTAACTAGCTTGCTGGAGTTTTTTGAAGAGGTAACTGAAAATGTCGATGAGGGTAATGCTGCTGATGTGGTGTATATGGATTTTCAAAAGGCATTTGATCAGTGCCACACAAATAACTCGTGAGAAAAGTTATTGCTCATGGAATAAAAGGGACAGTAGCAACGTGGATACAAAATTGGCTGAAAAATAGGAAGCAGAGAGTAATGGTCAATGGATATTTTTCAGGCTGGAGGAAGGTTTGTAGTGGAGTTCCCTAGGGGTCGGTATTAGGACCCTTGCTTTTCCTGATATACATTAATGATCTAGATCTTGGTGTGCTGGGGACAATTGCAAACTTTGCGGATGATACGAAGCTTGGGAGCATTGTGACCTGCGAGGAGGATGGTGTGGAACTTCAAGAGGACATAGACAAGTTGGTGCATTGGGCAGATAGGTGGCAGATGAAGTTCCACGCAGAGAAGTGTGAGGTGATACATTTTGGTAGGGAGAACATGGACAGACAATATAAAATAAGGGGTGAAATTTTGAATGGGGTGCAGGAGCAGAAAGACTTGAGTGTATATGTGCATAGGTCATTGAGGGTGGCAGGACAGGTGGAGAGAGCAGTTAACAAAGCATATAGCATCCTGGGCTTTATTAATAGGGACATAGAGTACAAGAACAAGGAGGTTATGCTGAGTTTATATGAGACCCTCGTTAGACCTCAGCTGGAAAATTGTGTACAGTTCTGGGCACCATATTATAGGAAGGATGTGAACACATTGGAGAGAGTGCAGAAGAGGTTTACAAGAATGGTTCCAGGGATGAGAAACTTCAGCTATGAGGATAGATTGGAGAGATGGAGACTGTTCTCCTTGGAGAGAGGAAGACTGAGAGGAGATTTGATAGAGATGTTCAAAATCATGAGGGAGCTAGATAGAGTAGATAGGGAGAAGCTGTTCCCACCCGTAAAAAGATCAAGAACGAGAGGGCACAGATTTGAAGTGCTTTGCAAAAGAAGCATGTGTGACATGACAAAAAGCTTTTTCACACAAAGAATGGTTCGGGTCTGGAATGCACTGCCTGGAAGTGTAGTGGAGGCAGGTTCAATTGAGGCATTCAAGAGGACATTAGATGATTATTTGAATAGAAAGAATGTGCAAGGGCACAGGGAAAAGGCAGGGCAGTGGCACTAGGGCATAATGTTTATTTGGAGAGCCGGTGCAGACACGATGGGCCGATGGCCTCCCTCTGAGCCATTAAGATTCTGTGACTCTGTGAGATTAAAGAGTTCCTCCTATAGCTCAGCTAGTGAGATGCCCTGAGCAATGGGAACTCAAACAGTGCCAGGCTCGATCCTGTGCCTGTGCTGTGCTTCCTGGTTCTAGCTGAGTGTAACAGATTTGCCTCATTGTCACTGGATGGGGGAGAGGAGGGAGATAAGAAATAGACTGGCTGTTCCCATTCTTATCCAGTGAGCCCCTTTTCAAAATTGTTGAGACGTGAAATTTGGATGAGAACAGGAACAGGCTATGTTGTGATTGAATATCATTATTATCACCCAGAATCTCACAGGAAAAACGAATGCTCAGAGGGCAATTGGTGCTAGCACATCGGAACATATTGTCATAATTAATTGGAGAGGCAGAATAGAGACTGCAAGGACTAAAGGCTGAAGCAAAAAGTGCATTGTAAAACTTGAGGGGGTGGGTGGTGGGATGTGAGTTTTTGTTTGGATTAGGCTATATCAAGAACTAAGTTGGGGTAATTGTAACTATGAGAAATAGGATAAAATTGACATTGATTTCATTATACATCTTATCCAATTTTCATTGCCATGGACTTGAGTGGAAATGAAAATGGTGAGAGGTGTACAGTGGCCAGGTAACCCAATATGACCCGAATCAAATGATTCCCCGAAGCCAAAATCATTACCAAGTCCAAATTCTTTCACCTTGAGGGGATAGCTGGAACTCCTTTAAGAACTCCACAAGCATTGGTGAGTGCTGATGTCATGCTCATTTATTAACGCATGTAATTCCTGATATCGATCTGCCAGGTGCCTTTGCACATACACCCTCAACTTGCGCTCTGTCCGCCGATGCAAGTAGTTTCTTCCACCACAAATATCGTTGGTGTGCAGCCATTGCCGGTGCCAATATAGGGCATGCCTGCACATTTGATGTCATCACACACCCGTGTCAATCACTCTATCTCTACCTCTTACTGCCTGCAGCTCTGGGGGCCGTACTGTCTGCCACTGCCCCACTCCCTCCATTGTATCTTGTGCGTGCCCTCCCCAACTTCTCACCATCCTCTGTTGAGCCCTCACCACCTCTTCCCAGGGCCCTCACTAGCCCTTTCTGAGCTCTCGCTGCCCCTCCCTGGACCCCTCATCTCTGCTCCCCCAAGCTCTCAGTGCCCCTCCCCCAGCCATCAACAGTCCTTCCCTAGACCCCTCTCTGCACTCCCATAGAGCTCTCACCACCCCTCCCCCAAGCTCCCATCGCTCTTTCCCCTAGCCCTCACTGTCCCTCCCCAGAGCCTTAGCTGCCTCTCTCCAGACCATTTCCTCCCCTCTCCTGAGCCTTCACCATCTCTCTCCAGAGCCTTTGTCACCCTGAGCCTCCGCTGCCCCTCTGGGACACCTACATTTTCAAAGGCTTTTTTTTTTGCAGCAGCAATCAGGCCTCAGAGGGCTGTCCATTAGGCCACACCCACCAAGAAAAAAAAACGTGAGGATTTAAAGGGGCTTCTCAGCTGTCGGAAATCAGTCTGAGCTCCATGGCAGCTATTGCTTCATCAGACCTTGCAACCTCAAAATCTTGTCACGCGACCCTACTGGGGGTGTCACGATCCACGGTTTAGGAAGCTGTACCTTAAGGAGACAGCAGCCCCAACGGCAGCTCATTAGCTGCCTGACAGAAATAAAGTCATAAAGTCTATTTGGGGCTCAGAAACTGCCTAGGCGGGATTGCCCTTGACTTCAGAGCCGGTGGACATGGCCACCACCCTCCCGTAAAATCCCAACCTTGATGTCAGCTGTGGCTCAGTCGGTAACATCTCTAAATCAGAAGGTTATGGGGTTCAAGTCCAACTCCAAGGACATGAGCACATAATCCAGGCTAAGATTTTGGTGCAGAACTAAGGGAATGCTACACAGTCAGAGCGACAACATTTGCATGAGACGTTAAACTGAGACTTGGTCTGCCCTCTCAGGATGCAAAAGATCCCATGGCATGTGAAGTAGAGCAAAAGATTCTTCCCAGTGCGCTGACCAATATTTATCCCTCAGTCAACATCACTAAAACAGATTATGTGATCATGGTCTCACTGATCTTGGTGGGAGCTTGTTGTGCACCAACTTGCTACCATATTTGCTACATACAGCAGTGACTATACTTCAAAAGTACTTAATTGGCTGCAAAGCACTTTGGAATATCCTAAGGTTACCAAGGGCACTATGTAAATGCAAGATCTTCATTTGTTTGCCATCTTCGAATCGGGAAGGTCCAATGCATAATGCATAATCATGGTGACCTGGGGAGCAGAGTTCCCTACACATGAGACAAACAAAGGAAAGGGGGAATATTGTATCCCAACCGTACGCCGGAAAACCAGTACGGGGGCCTAATTTGTCCTATTCTGAACGGGACTTTTAGTTTTACCCCAGTTCGACCTGTTAGACTGGGTGCACGGGTATTATTGAATGTTTATGCTCATGGACGTAAATATTACTTTAAGGGATGCCTTGAAAGGACAGCTACATGAGTATGTTGCCCATTTTGGGTGTGATTTACCCCCGTTGCCCAAATATTTTATAGTACTGTTACAGAGGGTTAACACTTCCAACAAACACTTTTATACCCTTCAATAAAAGAACAGGGAAATGAAGGTAGACATACCAGACATGATGGTGATGATCGCCACTGGTGGGACCTTAGTCTTAGCCTCACAATACATCCTTGGGTATGAATTATATCTCATGTACTGGTTGTTGTACAGTCACTTATTGTTGTATGATCTATGTTGTTGACACAAATGTAGGAGAGAACAGTGGGTGAAAATGTTACTGATGGGACGGAATGATGTGAATGGTTTTGATTTGCAAGCGTGGTTGTGTTTGTAGGTGAAATAATACACTGAAGGATGGATGCTGTAAGGCATTTTGACGTTTTGTGTATTTCTGTGATGCTGTAAGGCCTCCCTTTGTTTCTTTTTAATATGTATCATCTTTATACCTGTCTCAAAATGTGACCAGTTGTGATGTGGACCAACATCCTGAGCTCAGAACCAGGTGGCAGGAACATGGAGTGTGGAGGACATTGGATGAAGGGAGAAGATTTCTGACTGAAGGCATCATCTCTGAGGCTTATATGGAACTTTAAAAAAAATAAAGACTAGACAAGGATACACAGACAGACGTATCAGGACATGCCACTGGGGCGTTGGCTCACCACCAGACACTGATTACAGAAACTAACCTAGACAATGGTCTCTCGGGTGAGTGTGAATGGCTTTCTTCTTGCCTTACCAAGATATGTAAATAATATCCATTGCTGGCAGGTACCTGGAGACACCTCCTGCTGAGAGCAGGAAATGATCACGTGCACCTTTGCATGGTCAGGGTGGGATTGATAATCCAATCAGGTGACTTGAGTTACGACATTACTTTATATGGCGAGAGACCAGAATCAGAAAGGGGTATAAAGCCACAGCTCCCAAGGACAGTGCTGATTTGGTCAGTCACAAAAAGTTGTGTGGAGGAATTTGTTCAGCATACCAACTACCAGTGAACGAGCTCCTGCATGTGGGTCTTACTAAGCAACTGGTGTTGTAGTATATATTATTGCTTCGTGGGTTAATAAAAGCTTTCCACATAAAGTGGAAATTGTATCCATAGTTTGTTTCATGTCATTGATACCAAGTACGGGGTGAGGTCCTTAGAGGGAGTGAAACCCCCTGGTTAAGAGTCCTACACAGGCCCTGAGCCCTACTGAAATCCCAGTCTCAGTTGGTTATGAAGTGTGATATCAGTTCAATGGGACCTGGAGCCCAGAGACCAACCCATCCTCAACCCACCTTTGTTACCCAATTCTGGGGTAGAAAATAACCCACCTATCACATCACCCTGAGTGAATTGAAAATTTCACCTTCAAAACCTTGGTTTTTCCTTTGAATTTAAGAAAACAAAAGCTATCTAAATTTGTTTGCTCTGAGTCATTTTATGAAAAAGATTTCTTTGTGTGGTTCAAATTGGAGAGCGTATGTGAAAATTTAGAAGAAAGATAGACAGGCCAGGGAGCAGTACATTACCATTAGTTTGGATTATTTTATCTTCGCACACTTTCCTGATTACCACTCTGATAGGCCATGACAAGATCCTCTGTCTATGGCCATGACCACCTTTATGTCAGTCAATTGAGTGGCTTGTGCGAAAAGGTGGTAGGGTTTTATAGACTCCCATAACTTATTTGTTTCCCACCTACACCCATTGGGCACAAGCATTCAAAGCCAGAGTTCCGGCCTTGTAGTAATTATAAGTGAAATCTTTCATACTGCTTTGTGGATCATGTGACTGTACTGACGAATCAGCCCAAAGTGTGAGTAATCTTAGCAGCGGAGCTTTCTAGTCTTGGTCTTGGTACAAAATTGTAGCATCATCTGGAGCTCTGTAAATAAAGTTTACTGTTTCTAACAAGAAACATATCCAGTACACCAAGTTTATTACATGTCTCTACTCACTGTGACTGTCTAGAGAGGCATTCAAATCTTGCATTCTCTGGCTCAAATTTGGGAATGATATAATTAAATCAGAGGCTCACTTCATTTACTGGGTCTTTTGCTATTTCATAAATGTTGTTTGTCAGTTTACGCCTAACCCATTGTCAATCGAGCACTTAGGAAATGTTGCTCTGTATAATGTGTATTATAATGATATAAAGACACCAATTACTCAAGGGATCAAGTAAACAAGTTGTGGGTTCAATTATTAATTCTAGGCACATGTGAACAGATATACATGGGGCGGGATCTTCCCCCCATTGGGCGGGGGGGAGGGGGGTTGTGCGGGAGTAGGCGTGAGCAGGCAGGTTCCCGATCGACGGTACCGGTTGGGGACACGCCGCCGTTTTATGTGGGCAGGTCAATTAAGGCCCGCCCAGCGTGATGTGTGCCAGGAAGCGCTATGCGCCCCCTGTGCAGGCGGCGGGGGGGATTCCCTGAGCCGGGAGTGTGCTTTTTCGTGCATGCACGCAAAAGAGCGCACAGATCTCCCTGAGGCAAAGTGCTGCCTCAGGGAGATCAGCTCAGGTTTCAAACATTGAATAAAGTTGAGGAAAAAAAATATTGACATGTCCCCTCATGTGACACTGTCACATGAGCTGGGACATGTCCATTACTTTTATTTAAAAATTTCTGGAATATTTTAAATCCCTCATTAAATCTCATCCCGCCCGTGGATGAGGTTTCATGTTTTTTCTGAAGGCTGCCTGGGCTCTTTGCCTGCCCACCAACCTTGAGGTTGGACAGACACGTCCATTAAATGTTTTAATTACTTTATTAATGGCCTTAAGTGACTGTTAACAGGTCAGCGCATGCGCAGTCGAGTCGGCTGCGCGCCCGCCGTCACCCCACATCATTAAATACATCAGCGAACAGGCCCTGCCCCTGCTCACTGATCTAAAAATTCTCCCCATGAGTATAAAACTTCAACGCATCAGCAGCAGAGATGTGACTGTCTGCTCAAAAACAAAAGCGAAATTAAAACTGGATCACATGACATATTTCCTTCTAGTGATGCCATGATGCAATCCCTTAAAGGCATATTACAACAGGCTGGTGGTTACAGTACCTACTGGAAAAATTGAGGTTGTGAGTGCAACTCTCTTGGGTGGCAAATTGTGAAATAGTTTTGATAATTTGTGGCTAACACAAGAAGATAATCACGTAATTTGCCATATTGTGATAAAAACCCAAATGGTTCATTCATATCCTTCATCCATCCCCCAGTTAGATCTACATGTAACTCCAGTACTACTATATGCATTTGGCTCAGAGCAACAAGAGATGGACAATACACATTACACAGTGTTTCCTAAATTCTTTATTTAATCACCCCCCCAACATCAAAGAAGATCACAAGAGCACGTCGAAAAACCCGTAAGTGGAATTTTTTTTAGTCATTCACAGGATGTGGGCTTCGCTGGTTGGGTCAGAATTTATTGCCCATCCCTAGTTGCCCTTGAGAAACAGGTGGTGAGCTACCTTCTTGAATTGCTGCAGTCCATGTGGTGTAGGTACACCCACTGTGCTGTTAGGGAGTTCCAGGATTTTGACCCAACAACTGTGAAATAATGGTAATATATTTCCAAGTCAGGATGGTGTGTGGCTTGGAGGGGAACTTGCAGGTGATGGTGTTCCCAATCTTCTGCCTTTGTCCTCCTAGATGGTAGCTGCCATGGGTTTGGAAGGTGCTGTCTAAGGAGTCTTGGTGAGTTTCTGCAGTGCATCTTGTAGATGGTATAAGGAAATAAAGGGCTGTAACTTCTGACTAGTGTTGGCAAGTGCTGGCCCGCAGAAATGAGAATAAATAAATGTACACTTACCTGGTCTTGAAAATTGCGTGGCCACTTCCGTTCGCCGGAGCTGCTTGGGGCCTGCATCGAAAGATTCCTCGCAGGCCCCAGCGAAATCTAGATCAAGCGGATTGAAGGAGGCCATGCCCCCTTTTTTACAGCACTTGCTGCCATAAAGCAGGTAAGCGTAAAGGGCCAGGGAAATTGACAGGCCAGGAGAATGTAAGTGTCTAAGGTAACTGAATAGGATTTGGGAGTTGGCGGTGTCCAGAGGTTGGAGGGGGGTGGTGTGAGGGGGTGGGTGTCCGGAGGTTGGGTGGGGGGACTGAGGTCGGGGGGAGGGGATGCTGAGGTCAGGGGGGCTGAGGTTGGTACGGGGGGCTGAGGTCGGCGGGTGGCTGTGGTTGGAGGGGTGCTGAGGGCAGGGGGGCTGAGTTTCGGGGTTGGGGGGGGGGGAGGAGGTGGGGGTGGCTGGGTTTGGTAGGGGAGTGCCTGGAGGGGTGGGCGGTGGGCATGGGTGTCTAGGGGTTTGTGGGGTGGATCGGAAGTCGGGGGGGGGGGATCGGAGGTCAGGGGGGGTTGGGTCCAGGGTCGGTCCGGGGTCAGGTCAGGTCAGGGGCAGGGGGGCCTGAGGTTGGGTCGGGTCAGTGGTCCGACATCGGGTCGGGACATGATGGGGGATGGGGGAGGGGGGGTGCTGTCCTCGGTCCGGTTGGTGAGGGGGTGGTCCCGGAGTTCAGGTGGGGGTCCAGAGATCGGGGATGGTGGTGCGGGCGTTTGGAGTTTGGGGGGGGTACGAGGTCTGGGCAGGGGGTTCGAGGTTGGGTGGGGTCGGGTTCCAAGGTCGGGGGGGCGGTGGCTGAGGTCGGTGTGGTGGGAGGTGGGGTTGCTGGAGGTTAGGGAGGGGGTGATGGGGTGTGTCCTGTAGGGGAGGGAAGCGGGTGGAACCATTGAAGTTGGTGATTTAAATCACACTTTCGGATGGTTCCCAGCGCAATGTAACAGTTACCTCCCTAAGGTTAAAGATCTCAGTTTCATCATGAAGACTGCTTATTTCTGTTGTCTGCTGATTGTGACTGGCTTGCTGAGACACCAGCATGTCTGAACAATAATTGGTTTATTGGATAAACATAACTATATACAGGTCTATACCACTAGGTGTTACTCAGTCTAAGCCAGAAGCATTTTTCCTCTTGGCTCTTGGTCATGTGTCTCTTACATCATCATCTGGGTGGCGTTGTTTCCACAGTCCCTCACATTAATCCTTTCAACCTTGATCTCCCTAATACTACAATTTCTATCCCCGTAACAATCACATGACTTCACCCCTGCCTCAACCAATATACTGCTAAAATATTTATTCATGACTTTGTTACCTCTAGACTTGCCTATTTTCCAATGCAGTCCTGGCCAGTCTCCCATATTATGGCTTCCATAAACTGGAGGTCATCCAACACTGCTGCCTGATTTTCAACTCGCACTAAAGTCCCATTCCCCTATCATCCCTGTGCTCGCTAACTTACATTGGCTTCTGGTCAAGCAAATCTTGATTTTAAAATTCTCGCTCTTGTTTACAGGTCCCTCCATGGTGTCACCTCTCCCTATTTCTGTAACCTCCTCCAGCACTACAACCTTCTGGGCAGGATTTTCCCGTCGTAGGACGGTCATGGCCAGCAGGGGCCTGGGAAACGGTCCGCCATCCCCGATTGGCCCCCCGACCTCGATTTCAATTAATGGCCAGCCAGCATGAAACGCGCCCCGAGAACCTCAGCGCTGCCGGTGTGGGGGCGGGAGGACCGTGAGTGTAGAAGTCTGTGCATGTGCTGGGGAGCATGCACTGAAAGCTCCCTGAAGGTAGGGGGCTTCCTCAGGGAGCTGAGAGTTGTAGAAACTGAAATAAGCATTTTAAAAATGAGAGAAACATGTCCCCTCATATGACTCAGCCACATGAACAGGGACATATTAAAAACGATGTCTAAAAATGTTTACTTTTAAAAAAATTACTGTTGGAAACCTCATCCTACCCGTGGATGAGGCTTCATAAAAAATCCAAAGGCCACCTGGCTGATTCGCCCGTCCACCAAATGTAAGGTTGGATGGGCAGCGGAAAATTGCATTTAATTAATTGATTAAGGGCCTTAATAGGCCTCTTAATCGTTGGCGGGTGCGCTGCCAACTCTCGCGCGTGCACGCTGACCGAAATATCTCACGGGTGCGCATTGGCGTCGGGACGCTCACCCAACATCATCGCGCTATTTTACTCCTGATCGGGTCGGGTGCGCATGCATCTGCCTTCTGAGATATCTGTGACACCCACATCCCATGAACAAATAAAGAAAAACTGGTAACCATGCCTCTCACTGCCTAGGCTCCAAGCAATGGAATTCTATCCCATCAACCGTCTACCTCACTTTCCTCCTTTGAGACACTCCTTAAAACCCTCTATGACCTAATGGGCCGTAACCTCTGAGCTCCCCAGTGTCGGATTTGGGGGGTACCCCAAAGATGCACTGGGGAATCCCTTTGGGAGGTTCCCAGGTAAGGGTTTGCATGGCAATTGCCCAGAAGTGCATACTTCTTCTGGCCAATTGCGCTGAGCTGGGAACCATCTGTAAATGTGATTTAAATCGCCATCAGATGGTTCTGCCAGGGTTATACCAATAGTTACTCAGGGAAAGTTAGAAGGATTAAAACCTCTTCTAACTTTTAGGTAACTAGTGTAAAGACCCAGACCAATTCCCCCACAGTCCCAACCCCTAGGGGACTCCCCCACACCTGAATAACCACCCTCCCCCACGGTATTCCCCACCTGTCGACACCCCATGGGAATCTCCCCACCTGCACGGTACCCCTCACCTGACAACCACTCCCCCACCCCCGCGAGCCTGACTCTGACCCCCCAACCCAACCCCCCCGAAATTCCAACCCCCCCCCAGACCCCTGAATGTCCAATCCCCACATTCGCCCCCGGATGTCTGAGACCCACCCTCCCCTCATCCCCCTGAATGTCCGGCCCCCAACCCCTCCCGAATATCTGGCCCGCTGTACCCCCTCCCGATGTCCGACCCCCTCCCCCATCCCCACCCGACCACTGAACACCCCCATGCCCAAAATCCTTTTCACTTTATTTATGTGCTTACCTTCTCCATGGCCTGTCAACTTCAATGGGACCTTTAAACTTACCTGCTTTAGGGGGTCGGACATTGGGAGGGTGCAGCGGGCCAAGTATTCAGGAGGGGTTGGGGGGATGGACATTCAGGGGGGATGGGGGCTGGGGGGTGTCAGACATCCAGGGAGGGTGCAGCAGTCGGACATTTGGGGGGGTCAGGGGGGGTTGGAATTTCGGGAGATGTGGTTTGGAAATGGGGGCGTGGGGGTTTGGCTCGGTGATAAGAGTTGAGCTTGCGGGCGGGGGTTGTCCGGTGAGGACTCCTGTGCGGGTGGGGGTATTCCCATAAGTGTCGACGGGTGGGGAATACCTTGGCGGGGCCGGGGAGTGATGGGGAACTTGCAGGTGGTGGTGTTCCCATCTATCTGCTGCCTTTGCCCTTCTAGATGGTAGTGGTCCTGTTAAGCTTCTTGGGATACTTTATTATGTTATAGGTGCTATATAAATATAAGTGGTTATTTCTCTGTAAACCCACTCAGGTCAAACAAAGTTTTATTTTTATCTGAACTACTTGCACACTCCTACAACATAATCAAAACAAAGTGACCAGGAACTGAACCTAAACAAAAGCCAATGATGTAAAATTCTGAGTCACTGAGATCTCCATTAATTGATGAGCTTGGTGGGAGATGGGGGTCAGCCGCAATACAGCTAATGTGCTTTCAAAACTCGTTCTGTATTTAATTCACTCACTCACTCCCTTTTCCAGAACTGTTTCATCCAATTCAGGGTCACAGGGAGTCAGAGCCTCTCCCGACAGGCAATGGGCACACAGGGGGACAATTTACCGTAGCCAATCCACCTAACTAGCACATCTTTGGACAGTGAAGAGGAAACCGGAGCATCTAATGGAAACCCACAGACACGGGGAGAATGTACAAACTCCTGTCTTTAGTGATGGAAATGTGATGGAAATCATAAAAAACATTATGTAACATTCTCTGGAATTAATTAGACATTGTCATTTGGTTCGAGCTCTCCTTGACGTTTACATGAAAGCTAACCTGTGGCCATTAAGTTTAATTTTTGATGAATGCTGTCAGTGTAACTGGAAATATTTGAATCAAGGATTAATGCACTTTCAGTGTTGTCCAATTACAAGTTTTCAATGGGGAAAGTTACAGCTTCAGTAAAACAGCAATACATTGGAGTCTATGGAAATGTTAAACAGGCTGAGGACTCACTCTCACTGGTTTTATTAAGCAAAGTCCAGATCTACCATAAAGATAAAAACAAAAAGCTAAAAGCTACTGCGGATGCTGGAAATCCAAAACAAAAACAGAATTACCTGGAGAAACTCAGCAGGTCTGGCAGCATCGGCGGAGAAGAAATCAGTTAACGTTTCGAGCCTTGGGCCATGAAGGCTCGAAACGTTAACTGATTTCTTCTCTGCCGATGCTGCCAGACCTGCTGAGTTTTTCCAGGTAATTCTGTTTTTGTTCCAGATCTACCATATTGAACGGCAACATGTTGTTCCTAATCTCAGAATAACTCCCCTGCATTGTATTCTACATTCCTATACCTCATTCTGAGGCCTACCTGTGTCTGGGAAACCTGGAACTCATATTTTCCCATAGTAGCTACATTTCTTGCCATGTATTTGCCTTCCAGTTCAGTAAAATTACATGTATATGACCTGGTGCTGTTTGCAAATAGCCCCACTTTAATCTGCACCACCTCTGCTCCTTGTTTCTTTTATTTATTCACAGATGTGGGTGTTGTTGGCAAGCTCAGCATTTGTTCATCCTTATTTGCCCTTGAGAAGGTGGTGGTGAGCCGTTTTCTTGAACTGCTGCAGTCCTTATAGTGTAGACCCACCCACGGTGTTAAGGGGGGCAATTCTAGGGTTTTAACCCAGCGACAGTAGAGGAACAGTGATTTATAACCAAGTCAGGCTTGTGACTTGGATGTCTAATTGGCAGTGGTTGTGTTCCAATGCTCCTCTTGCCCTTGCCCTTCTAGTTGGTAGAGGTCGAGGGTTTGAGAGTGCTGTTAAAGAAGCCTTGGCAATCTGCAATGGTGGATGGTACACAATGCACTCATGCTGTGCCGCTGGTTGTGGGAGTGAATGTATAAGACTGTGGATGGATTTGCTGTTATTAAATCTCCAGAAGGATGCTGAGCTAGTGCTAGACCCAAAGCATCCTGCCAAGTCTCAGCAGATGCCACCAGAGAGAAGCAGACGTGCATTGGGCCCAGAGCAGAGAGTTGCTGGTCAGTTTAACTGCTGCTGTTTACACTCTTTTCTACTTGCTACCATTCAATGAAACTAAGCATTGGATCAGACACAACCACACCTCTCTGTTGCCCTCGTTGTTGACACTGTTTTTAATTCCACATCAAAAGTTGAGGAATATAGTAATTTTAAGTTAAACCATTTCTTACCGTAATGGGTATAATGTGACTGTATAGACCAATCAGCCCTAAGCGTGGGGAATCTTAGGGGCGGAGCTTCTTAGCCTTGGTCTTGGAATAAGCATGTAGTCTCATCTGGAGTCTGTAAATAAAGTTCACTGTTTCTTACAAGAAACTTGTCCTCCACTCTTCAAGTTTATTACAATTGGCGACGAGGATAAATAGTGCTGATGTAGCAGCTTGCCTCGTGACTGTGAGTATTTTGATTTTTTAAGGGAAGAAAAGAGGTGTACTCACCAGCAATGCCTAACTTTAGCAGATTGGCCCGTACGACTCACCCGACGAGACTGGAGTCAATAACTTGAACGATTAGGTTTCTACTTTATATTTAATGAAATAACGGCGGTGGAGAAACAGAAGGCAATTTTCCTAAGTGTCTGTGGGAGCAAAATGTATAACATAATCCGTAACTTGTCGACTC
This sequence comes from Cetorhinus maximus, assembly GCF_964194155.1. Classification (NCBI taxonomy): domain Eukaryota; kingdom Metazoa; phylum Chordata; class Chondrichthyes; order Lamniformes; family Cetorhinidae; genus Cetorhinus; species Cetorhinus maximus. The sequence goes on along the minus strand of NC_135888.1, from coordinate 61,509,373 downwards.
CGAACGTGCCAAATTCCAGATCTTTCACCAAGCTAGTCGCCCTCGAAAAAGGACATTTTCAGCCTAAACCCTCAGTGAACACGCAAAGATTCAAGGTTAACTCTCGATTAAGGGCACCTGGTGAGTTGATCGCAACATGCATCACGAAGCTAAAACAGTTAATGGAGCGCTGTGACTTCGGTGATACTTTAAATGACGTTGCAAGATCGTTTAGCTTGCGGCATAAACAACTACGCCATTCGGTGCTGTTTGCTTGCAGAAGTTGAGATAGGCCTGAAGCTCACCATGGAGATAGCGCTGGCAATGGAGAGTGCTGAGAGGGACTCGCAGGGTGTGCAGAGGGTACAACATGGCGCCGTTTCGCAGCTAGGTGGGAACTTACCGCCTGGAGTGGCGTGAAGATCAGGGAGGCTACAATGAAGCGGGACACGGTCCCTACCACTAGAAAAACAAAAAGAGATGCTGGAAGCATCACCAGTAACCCAGAAGTTAAAGCATTACTGTTGTGGGGGAAATCATGTACCCGAAGGCTGTAGATTTAAAGAGGCAGAATGCCACTATTGCCACAAAAAGGGGCATGTTGTTAAACAGTGCAGGACTAGTTCAAGGCAGCCATTCAGACAACAGGTTCAGTTAAATGAAGTGCACAATAGTTGATGAGCCAGACATTACAGAAGCTGACCTTTATTCCCTACACAATCTGAAGGCCAGGAAAACTGAACCAATCACTGTTACATTTCAAATAAATGGAAAGCCTCTGCTCATGGAGGTGCACATAGAATTGTGCAATTGTAAGTGATTTTTCATGCCCTGTCCAACCTTACGGTTGGTGGATGGGTCAATCGGCATGGTGGACTTTGCATTTTTGATGAAACCTCATCCAAGGGTGGGATGAAATCTCCTTTAGGATATAAAATAAAAAGAAATATCTGGGGACAGCATTTTTATGAGGTCTGCTTTCAGGTGCTTGATTGTGCTGCATGGACATCTTTTGCAGTTTTTTTGTGATTTGTTTAATTATGTGGAGGTCTGCAGCTCCCTGAGGCATCTGCCTGCCTTCCAGGAGCTCAGTGGAAGCGCTCACCAGGACCCGCAGTGGCAACAGCGCCCGCACTCTTCCTGCCCCCACCCCGGCAGAGCTAAACCTTTCTCAGTGCACATTTCGCGCTAGCTAGCTATCAATTGGCCACCCAGCGTGAAATCGCGGTTGGTGGCCCGTTTGCCGACCACTTCTGGGCCCACCAATCGCGCACGCCTGATGAGCGCAAAATTCAAGCCAGGAGCCATGGACCGCAGTGGAGGGAGAATACATCTTGAAATACCTCAGAGCAGGTATCCAGCCATTCAGTTTGGAGAAAACTGTTGCTCAGATAAAAACATATAGGGCAGCATTTTCGGCTATGCGAAAGGGGACGGGGCCCACTAAGCGAGGCGTAAAATGACGCGGGGTGACATTGGGCGGGCATCCCGACGTCACCGCGTGTCATTTAGATTTTCAATTTGGCGTCGCGCAGCCAAGTCGGCTATGCACCCGCCAAACTGTCAGAGGCATATTAAGGCCATCTGAAAAGCCACTTAAGCAGTTATCTGAGCTTCCCGTCCAACCTTAAAGTTGGTGGGCAGGTGAAGAGCCCAGGCAGCCTTCGCATTTTTCATGGAACCTCATCCATGGGCTGGGTGAGGTTTCGTGAATGATTTTAAATTTTCACAAAAAATTTTTGAAAAAAATGAATGCACATGTCCCAGCTCAAGTGACAGTTTCACATGAGGGAACATGTCATAAAATTTTTTCACCACTTTATTAAACTACTTAACCTTAAAACTTATCTCCCTGAGGCACCTCTGTGCCTCAGGGAGGTTACTGTGCTCTTTCGCATGCATGTGTGAAAGAGCACACTCCCAACTCAGGCAACCACCCCCTGACGCCCGCACAGGGAGCGCACAGCGCTTCTGGGCGTGTGTCACGCTGGGCGGGCCTTAATTGGCCCGCCCACATAAAATGGTGGTGTGGACCCAACTGGGGGCGCCGATCGGGTCAGCGCCTGCCTGCACCCGCTCTCACACCACCCCCTTCTGACAGGCAGAAAATTCTGCCCATACAGGAGAAGCAATACAAGTGAAAGGCATCACCTTTGTACCTGTATCCTACAGACATCAAGCAGCCCAGCTGCCAATAGTTGTTGTAACAGGAGAAGGACCTAGCCTTCTGGGCCGTGATTGGTTGAACAAAATCAAACTAAACTGCTCAGAAATTTTTCAGGTCAGGACTGGAGGAATTCTAGAGTTGCTGAAAAAATATGACAGAGTTGGGGAAAATCAAAGGCCTACAAGCCAAAATATACGTGGACCCTGAAGCAGTATTTCGGTTTTTTAAGGTAAGACCTGTGCCTTACGCTCCAAAAGAAAAGGTAGATGTGGAATTATGTTGTTTGGAGAAATTAGGAACAATGCAGCCAGTCCAATTTTCAGAATGGGCAACACCCATCGTCCCTATGATAAAACCAGACCAAATCAGTCACATCTGCGGGGATTATAAATTAATGGTAAATAAGGCAGCGAAATTAGACAAATACCCAATCCCAAAGATTGAAGATCTGTATGCTAACCTCACAGGAGGAAGCTCCTACACTAAACTGGGCATGAGCCATGTGTATCAACTGCTCGAGCTGGACAACACATCAAGAAGTTATGTCACCAAAAATACGCAGAAGAATACACGCCTACCCCTCGGTGTGTCCTCTGCCTGTGCGATTTTCCCAAGAACCATGGAAAGCTCACTACAAGGACTCCCCCAAGTTCTAGTGTACCTGGATGATGTCCTGATTACAGGATCCACAGAAGCAGAGCTTGTGGCAAACCTGGAAGAGGTTCTGAAGAGATTTTTAGAGGCTGGCATTCGTTTTAAAAAAGAAAAGTGCACCTTCCAAGCAAAGGAAGTTGCATATCTGGGTCATCGAGTGGATGCCCAAGGGTTGCTTCCATTAGAGGAGAAAGTCAGGGCAATCAAGGAAGTGCCCTCTCCTACCAACGTCACAGAGCTCAAGAGGAGAATTTTCTCCTCGTCGGGTGGGCGGTTCGGGAACGGGCGCGGGCGGGCACGTAGCCGATCGCCGCCTGTGATCAGCTGCACTCCGCCATTTTGTGTGGGGGGGGCAATTAAGGCTCGCGCAGCGTGACGCGCGCCCGTTAGTGCTCAGCACTACCTGTGTTGGCGGGGGGAGGAGAAGGAGTTGGGGCCTGCGCTCTTTCACGCATGCGCGTGGAAGAGCGCAGAAATCTCCCTGAAGCACGGAGCTGCCTCAGGGAGATTACTTTGGTTTTGAAAAGCTGAATAAAAATTTTTTTTTTTAAATTTCAGACATGTACCCTAATGTGACAGTGTCACATGAGCTGGGACATGTCAATGAATTTTAATAAAAATTTTTAATAAACTTATAAACCTTTCATGAAACCTCATTCCGCCTGTGGGCGAAGTTCCATGAAAAATGCGAAGGCCACCTGGGCTCTTTGCCTGCCCGCCAACCTTAAGGTTGGATGGGCAGCCCGGACAAGCACCTCAATTCGTTTAATAATGGCTTCAATGGGCCTTTGACAGTTTGGCAGGCATGCAGTCGACTCTGCAGTGCACCCGCCAAACTGAGGACCGGAATGACGCGCGGTGACATCGGGACACCCGCCCTATGACACCACGGGTCATTTTACACATCGGTGAGTGGGGCCCGCCCCTGCACGCCGACCGGAAGATTCAGGCCCAAATCTTTTTTGGGCATGGTAAACTATTACAGTTGATTTTTGCCTAATCTAACTACAGTTTTAGCTCCTTTACACTTACCATTAAAGAAGAACCACAGATGGCCCTGGAAGGCACAGCAAGAGGAAGCCTTCACAAGAATGAAGAAGCTTTTATGCTCATCATGTCTGCTAATGCAATATGACCCGTCTAAAGAATTGACACTCACTTGTGATGCATCTCCCTACAGAGTGGGAGCAGTATTGTCACACAAGTTGGAGGGTGGATCTGAAAGACCGTTGGATATGTATCCAGGACCCTTTCTGCAGCCAAGAAAGGTTACTCACAAACTGAAAAAGAGGGCTTACCTATCGTATTTGGATTAAAAAGGTTCCATCAATATTTGCACAGTCAACACTTCACCATAGTGTCAGATCACAAGCCACTGTTAGGTTTGTTTAGTGAAGGTAAAGCAATCTCACCGACAGCCTCTGCTAGAATTAAAGATGGGCTTTAATTTTGTCGGCATATGAGTACACTTTTATGCACTGTCCGGGTGTGCATATAGCAAATGCAGACACCCTCAGTCAATCTCCCTTTGCCAGATAGTATTACACATGTTCCAGTACCTCAAGAGGTTGTACTTGCATTGAATTTCATTTATATAAATGACATAGCTGACTATGTGGGGGGTAGGATTAGTAAGTTTGCGGATGACACAAAGATTGGCCGGGTGGTTAACGTTAAGGTTGAGTATCTTGGGCTACAGGAAGATATAGATGGAATGGTCAAATAGGCAGATAAGTGGCAGATGGAATTTAACCCTGAAAAGTGTGAGGTGATACATTTAGAAGGAGTAATTTGACAAGGAAGTATTCAATGAACGGCATGACACTAGGAAGTTCTGAGGAACAAAGGGACCTTGGCGTGTGTGTCCATAGATCTCAGAAGGCGGAGGAGCATGTTAGTGGGGTGGTGAAAAAGGCATATGGGACACTTGCCTTTATCAATCAAGGCATAGATTACAAAAGTAGGGAGATCATGTTGGAGTTGTATAGAACCTGGGTGTGGCCACAGCTGGAGTACTGTGTGCAGCTCTGGTTGCCACCTTATAGGAAGGATGTGTTGGACTGGAGGGGGTGCAGAGGAGATTCACCAGGATGTTGCCTGGGATGAAACATTTAAGTTATGAAGAGAGGTTGGATAGACTTGGGTTGTTTTCGTTGGAGCAGAGAAGACTGAGGGGGCAACCTGATTGAGGTGTACAAGATTATGAGGGGTATGGACAGGGTGGATAGGGAGCAGCTGTTTCCCTTAGTTGAAGGGTCAGTCTCAAGGGGTCATAAGTTCAAGGTGAGGGGTAGGAAGTTTAGGGAGAGTTGTGAGGAAAAACCTTTTTACCCAGAGGTTAGTGACGGTCTGGAATGCGCTGCCTGGGAGGGAGGTGGAGGCAGGTTGCCTCACATCCTTAAAAAAGTACCTGGATGAGCACTTGGCACATCATAACATTCAAGGCTATGGGCCATGCTGGTAAATGGGATTAGGTAGGTAGGTCAGGTGTTTCTCACGTGTCGGTGCAGACTCAATGGGCCGAAAGGCCTCTTCTGCACTGTGTGATTCTGTGATTCTGTGATTCCTGGACTTCTCAGTAGTGTGCACGAGACAGGTAAAGAACTGGACAAATCAGGATTGAATTTTAGCAAGAGACCGTGAACAAGTATTACAAGGATGGTCAAATGCACAAGTCCCTGAAGAATTAAAACCATTCTTGTATGTAGATCTGAACTGAGTTTTCAAGATAGTATCTAATTATGGGGAGCAGGAATCATTATCCCTGTGCAGGGAAGAGTGCCATTAGTGGAAGAGCTTCATAGTGCTCATCCTGGCATTTCAAAAATGAAGATGCTCACATGAAGTTATATCTGGTGGCCAGGAATAGACAGTGATGTAGAAAAAATGATGAAACACTGTCTCCAGTGTCAGCAACAGCAGACGTTTCCTGTTTCAGCTCCACTGCATCTGTGGGAGTGGCCTGGTCAACCCTGGTTTAGACTAGATATAGACTATGTAGGTCCATTTTTAGGTAGATATTTCCTGTGATTATCGACACACATTCCAAATGGATAGATGTGTTTGAAGTGAGATCACCTACTTCATCTGCAACCATTGCAAAACTGCACCAGAGTTTCAGTGTCCATGGTTTACCTGAAGTTATTGTGTGAGACAACGGTGCTGCTTTCACTAGCACTGAATTCCAAATTCGCGAATCTAAATGGGATTAAACACACCAGAACAGCACTGTAGCATCCCTCCTCCAATGGGTTAGCAGAGAGAGCGTACAAACCTTTAAACAAGCATGAAGAAACTAACAGAGGGAACATCAGAATCACGAATTTCGAGATTCCTGTTCAGCTATCGCACAACTTCTCATGTGACCAGTGGTTTAACACCTTCAGAATTGTTAATGAAGCACTGACTTCGTACAAGATTGAGTCTAGTATTCCTTAATTTAGAGGGGAAGGTAGAGTGAAACCAGGTAGTCAGAAAGTGAATCATGACGTTCACAGTAAAGGAGGAGAATTTACTGTGGGAGAGAGAGTTTTTGTACGAAATTTTGCAACTGGGCCGAGATGGGTTCCTGGTACAATCGTCTCTGAAACAGGACTTTTATCTTATCATGTAGAAATGGAAAACAGGATTGTGAGGAAACACGTGGATCATCTCAGAAGTCGAGAAACCCTCCAACAACCAGTTAATCCACCTGAAATCAAAGTCGAAACTTTGACACCTGAGATGCTAAATCGAAAAAGAATAAACATACCTGATGTCTCTGTTGAAGTAAATAATTCTGAACTGCCATTGCCTGAGGAGATCCCTGATGTTGTAGTTCCTGGCCAAGTCGATCCAATGGAAGAACCTCCAGTTGTAGAGTTGAGCCGCTCTACCCAAACCTGAAAACCTCCTCAAAGACTAAATTTATAATGGCATGAACTGTATATAATTGTGTATAATATGGGTTAAAATATTTTTGTAAATAAGAGAGTAAAGCAAAATTAAAGGGGGAGGAATGTAGTAAGTGTAAGTTAGACCATTTCTTACTGTTGTGGGGATCACGTGACTGTATGGGCCAATCAGCCCTAAGCGGCGGAGCTTCTTAGCCTTGGTCTTGGAACAAGCATGTAGCCTCACCTGGAGCCTACAAATAAAGTTTATTGTTTCTTACAAGAAATCAATTCTGCACTCCAAGTTATTACAATGCCTCTCACATTAAGTAACCTAAAAACCTCAACAAGACCTTCAAAGAACCAAGAGAAGTAAAATGGCGATGCCACAAGGTACATGAAGAATTTTTAAACTGTTCATTCGTGATGAAGTTAATATGGAGAACGTAGGGCCGATTACAAAATATTACTAAACTAATAATCCCGAGAATGTGAGCTCAATTCCTATCTTGACAAGTTGAGAATTTGAATTCAGTTTTAAAAAATCTGGAAATTAAAAAGCTGGTACCAATAAAGGCGACGATTAGGATATTGGATTGTCGTAAAAACCCAGCTGGTTCACTCATGTTCTTGAGATGAAAGAAACCTGTCTCCCTTTCCTAATCTGGCCAGTATGTGATGTTGCTTTCACGTTGATGTGGTTGACTCTTTGGTGGGAATTGTCCCAGATTTGCACTAAGTGCGGTAGCAGGCCAGAAAAATAACATTTCACTCCCCGGCTGCAATGGAAGCTTTTCACACAGCTTTGTCCTAATCCCAACTCATTAATCATGCATTCCTGGGAAACACGCGTTTCGCTGGTGGAAGGCCTGCCTCTGATTCACCCACCGTGCCACTACCTCGCTGCTAACTCACGCTGTGCACCATATTTAAAGTGCAGCCACACACACACCCCTCAGTGCTTCCAGCCCAGGACTGCTGTACAGGAGACATGGCCCTGAAAGGTAAGAAGACTGTAGCCCCCCGATTCAGTGACACATCCCTGGGATGCCTTCTGAACACCGTTGGAGCCCGTCTTAATGTCCTCTAGCCCTGCTCTGGCTGCAAGAGGCCCATCAGTGTCACCACTCTGGCTTGGGAGACGGTGGCAGGGGTGGTCAGTGCCAAAACTGCACAGAAGAGGTTGGACATCCAATGCAGATAGAGGATGAATGATCTCATCTATGTCGCCAGGGTAGGGCAACCATCTCATCACTCTAAACTCACACACTCAGAAGCCCATCACACATTCACTGGCATCTCACTCACTGCCAGCTCAAGGGACATCACCACTCACTCTCTCACACACACCCTCACATCTTCATCTGGCCTCATCTCCTCTGGAGACTGCCTCCTCAGCCCTCACCGTCTTGAGTCCACTTACACAGATCAACATGTGCCCCCCACACACACCCTGGGATACCCCCCCTTCCCCAGTACAGCCCTCACCCTGCAGCCTCTTCCCTTACCTGAGGCCACTTCTACCCCTTCCCTAAGCAAGCTCTAGCCCAGCAGCCATTGAAAAGCCATCCCTGCCTTACGGCTGCTCTCGTAAGCAGTGACCTGCCCATGAGCCCCCCTAAAAGTGATGTGCTGCTGCCTGCGAAGCCTGGTGCTGATGACCTCAAGTGCTGCCCGAAGCAAGGTAGGCAAACAAACCTCGAAGTCCTGAGCGAAGTGCAGCTCGCCAGGTGCACGTCGTTTATGTACAGTTGTGAAGCACGTCGAGCTGGGCTTATAATGAGATGCAGATGTATTAAAATGAAGTTCCCAATGTGCGTCAGTGGGAAATGCGGCCTGCAATTGACGGGCGCAGTGGACGATTGCAAACTAGATTCACTACGTCGTGAAACCGATTTTTGGCCTTCTGACCATATTGTCCCCTCACGCCCACCATGAAGCCCAAAAGGGCACAGAAAATTCTGCCCTTCAATGCCCTTTCAAGTGGCTAATCAGGCAACTAGAGATCAGCACCAAAATCTGATATTGCCAACGTTGTCCATGTCCTGAGAATGAATAATAGAAGGAAGTTTCCCTGATTGCACTGGGACACAGTTCCCTGATTTCCCACTCACTTAAATTACTGGTTACATTTTTAGCTCAGATCTTCTTGTGTTGCCATGACGCACTGATTGTAAAGGAACCTCATGGCAGGAAAGTTACAATGAAAAATTGTGTTCAGTATTGATTAAATGTCAGGGATAATGATAGGTAATGCGCATGTTTTGGCTAAGCACAAAAAGATTTTACCTATTACACTGTAACCTCTCCAGTCCAGAATGCTTGGAGCCAAGACAGTCTGGATTTCAGAACTTCCTGGATTATAGAATGACGTTAGAATGCCTAACCACAAGTGTGTGAACTGGTTATAACTATGTACCTGGGACATAAAACAGTAACAAAACATTATGAAGAACTAATGAATTTTTTTTTAAAGCTTACGTTTTGCAATACTTTTCTTAGATGCCATGGTTTAAAAAAAAAACTATACCCTGGGTCTGCTCCAAAGCGCTGCTGGAATGGACTGAGGGCAGAAAATGGTGGGGGACATGGTTACTGTAATGTGGGAAAACACAGAGTGAGGTCACAGGGTAACACAGGATCCAGAATTAGCAGTACCAACAGGCCCAGACTGGGGTAAGTAGGGTAATGATTATTTACTAAATATTCAATATTTTAAAAAACTGAGAACAATTCCCTTTTCTAGAAAGATTGGCAATGTACTACCAAGCTTTGTTTTTTAATTTTAATTCCTACCTATTTAGACCACTTTTCTTGATTCTCCTGTCGTGGTCTCTTACGATTTGCTGCCATCATGTATTTTGAGGGTCTCGATGTAGACCTCAAGGACTCTGTCTCTGTGCTATCTATGCTGAGCAAGATATTGAGACTGACAAGCATTCTGGTTAAACACAATTACATGAAGTTTATTACTAGCAACAACAATATACAGCTCTGCACAGGTCTTGATCTAGCCTGGGTCCTAACTGTTACATAGGCTGATTATTTGACTATATGCCTGACTCATAAGGTATATATAAAGTCTTACTGACGCAGAATCACAGACAGTAGTGAACATCTTCAGTAGAGATCACAGGTAATAGTGAACATCTAACATGGAGGCTGTACATTTTATCCTCCAGCCTTACATGCGATGATGTCATACTGATGTCACTATACAGTTCTTAAAGGTACATGTCATTGTCTGCATTGGCATGCATACAATATCACAGCACCTCCGTCATCCATCTTGTCTATCTCCCTCCTGCAATCTTCCCATTGAAACAGCCAAAGTTTGTTACTCTTCTCTTCAGCAGAAGCAGAGCTATTAGGATAACTATAAAGGACATTGCATTGACAATTTTGCGATTTCTTGAAGTGCTGCAAGTGGCAAAACTGTGAGTTGTGTGGACATACTCAAAAAAATTCTGCATAACTGGTGTTTCTGGATTTTGGATTTCCAGACAGGAGACGTTACAGTGTATACCAGAATTTAGCACAGATGAAATGTGTAACGAATAAACACTGAAAATTCGGGAAGCGCTCAGCAGATCAGGCACCATCTGTAGGGAGAGATACAGTTAATGGTTCAGGTCGATGGCCCATCATCAGAATACGCTGTTAGAGGTGAACAGCTTTTAAGCAAATCCAGAGCCTGGAAAAGGGAATGAACAAAGCGAGGGTCTATGATAGGGTGGAAGTTAGGAGAGATCAAATGACTAAAAGGATGAGGGCGCAAGGCAAAAGGGGATGATAATGAGACATGTAATGACATTACAGGAGTGTCTATATTTCAAATGGTATTTAACTGGCTGTAGCACTTTGGGTCAGTCTGAGGTTGTGAGAAGTGTTATACAGTTAATTTGGACTTTGTGTTGTAGATTTTAATCAGGGGGCAGTAGGGTGAGAAGTAGAGTGTGATTGGGAACCTACAGCTTTCACCTGCCTTCCTATTTCCCCATCTCTGACCTTCACCATGGGACCTCCGAAGATTCACAGATGGAGCAGAGGAGATGAACCAGGTTTGAAAGACATTTGGAGGTTCCAGCATCTATTGTCATCTTTCCTAGTTTCTGTGAACTGCAAAAGAAGGAGAATTACCTTGGTTAGCAAAAGGTATAGTAAAACCAGGGAGTCATATTTACTGCTGGTGGGGGCAGAGAAATGGGCTTCACATCTTGTCCAACTAGCCATTTCATTGACTTCACAACTGACAGATTGTCTTGGATTGCAGCAGTAAAATCATGACTTTGGAAAGATAATGATGCTTTTTGTTTAAATTTGATGTAAAAACGAGAATCTTTGGAACCACATGGCGGTGGTACTTTGTTTAAGGCCACCCACAGTGTTTGGCTCACATTCAAGACTGCCCTGCTGTGGAATAAACAGACTAAAATCAATGACACAATGCTTTCATGTGTGAACTTGGTGACATTTACATCTCAAAATTCATTGTTAAGATGATAGCTACAGACAATTGTACAGCCTGTAAGTCCCAATTAAAATAGGAGCATATTTTTCCACCCCATTAGGTACAGGAAAAGGATCCAAAGGTCATGTGCTGACTCCTTATAGAGTGGTTTCCATTAAGAGAAAGGATACATTAGTAATGCTGAGAGGAAAATAATACTAGTTATTTCTGCACTGATAAGCTGGAATTAAAAAATGAAAAATCATGGTTCAACCAAGTAAGGAAGGAGATAGGGACCAACCATCCTGTCACTACCAGGAACTTGACACTCATTTTAAGCCATATCCTCTGGTCCAAGGAACAGCAAGTAGGCCATTCAGCCCAGTGGTGTTATAATCATGGCTGCTCTATTCCTCAACCCCGTTCACCCTCCTTAGGTCTGTGTTCCACAGGGGAAGGGAAAAGATTGGAAGAGGGGAATGCGGAATGCAGGAGGGCCCAGGTATAAATCTAAAGAGAAAAGTCAATGGTAGAGCAGAGTAGTGATTTGGAGCAAATCAAGCAGAATGTGTCAAGAGGGGACAAACGGCATGAATGACTAAAGTAATCTTGGGGGAAAACAGTAAAAATGAACATTAAAGGTATTATATCTGAATGCACTGACATGCCCAGTACAGGCATGTCATATTATGAACTTTCAGCCAATGCTTTTAAAAATTGGACAAAACAAGCTGTTAAGATGGTTGCTGGAAATCATGTGACTTTTGGCATTTGGACTACAAACTGTATCAAGTCTCCAGTGAGTACCTAATTAAATATGGACATAGGGGAGGTACCTCACAGCTGTCTGTGGAATTATTTCACTGAATGCATTTGTAACAGTTTTCTATTCTATTTTAGTCATATTATTCTGTAATGAGATATGGTTAATTAGTAATTTCATAGCAAAGGATATTTTGGGGAGGAGTGATCATAATATTGGGGAATTGTATCTTGTAGAGTGAAGTAGTTAAGCATGAAATTAGGGTCCTAAATTGGAATAAAGCCAATTATGTAGGTATGAGGGCCAAGTTAGATTTGAAAATTATATTAAAATATATGACAGTAGATAAGCAATGGATAAGCATGGAAATAATTAATAATTCTCAACAAATAGACATTAACTTTGAAGAATAACAGGACAAAGTGTTCAAAACATGGCTAACTAGAGATAGTATTAAGGCAGGGGATTATTGCTCCTGATACTGCTTGTGGCTGCTCCTGCTGTCATGGTATGCCACGCCCATCTGTCTTGTGCCATTCTCACAAAATTATAATTACAATGTCGCCAAATAAATTGGGAGAGTTTTAGATACTAGCAAAGGATGACTAGGAAATTGAAAAAAAGGGAGAAAAATCAGAGTGAACCAGCAAGAGATATAAAAATAGATTGTAAGAACTCCCAAAAGAATGTAAAAATGAAGAGATTCAGATAAGTAAATGTGGGAGCCTTAGTGGCACAGACAGGGAGTAAAGAAATGACAGAGAGGTTAAACAAATATTTTGGGCTGGGCTTTATGCTCCTCCACTGGCAGGTTTGAAGGTGGAAATGCTTGTAAAATGCAGCACGTGGCCTGCCTGCTGCCTACCCACTCAACCACGACCTGTCTAAAATGTTATTGTACCCATGAAGGGTTCTCGAAATTCCTACATTTTTCATATCATCAACAAGGATATGACTTTTGGACTTTTAAACTGCTGAGTTAAGTGTAAAACCCTGCAGACAGGAAGCTAGGCCCATGAAGGCCTGGAACTGGACATGCCCGGGCTTATTGAGTGCAGTGTGTTTTTTTTTGCCTGAAACCAGACAACGAGAGGAGACAGAATACACATTCTTCCCTTTGAAACAATCAAACCAGAGAAAGACTTCATGTTACATGAAATTAAAGCCCATCAAAATCTTGCATAAATGATCGCTACTAACTACTAAGGCAGGAAGGCACAATCAATGCAATTATGTGAACCCATCAATACTCCACACATACAATGGCTTTCAGTTCAAGACTAGTTATGGAGACAGGAAGACAATAATAAACATCATGCAAGCCCATTAAAAACAACGAGACAACAATCACCGGGGGAAGCCCACCAAAATCAAACAAAGAACTAACCTTGATTTGGATTCCGATAAGAAATTCGAAAGACAGTATAACTGGCCCAGTCAGTTACGAAGGAGAAAGAGAGAAACCAGCTAGCAGGAGGGTGGCCAGTTTTGAAAGCAGGTTTTTGGGCGGACACAGAAATAAGCAGTTTTGAAAGCTAACACAGGGCAGTGAGCAGTTTAAGCAGGGAGCTGAGCCGAATTTAAGCAAGAAGATCTGGAGGCTTGCAGGCCGCAGGCAACATCACGGGAAGGGGCACGGGGTGGCAGGCTCAACCGAAGACAACAAGGCCGCAACTGCAGCCCTCCACGAAGATCGACCACCCACAACCGTGTCCTCCACTCAACTGAAGAACCTTCGCAGATTCCACAGACCAGGACCGCGTGGGGACAGCAGGGCCCAGAGGAAACAAAGAGCGTACCCCAAAACTGCAACCGGCTTGCCTGGCTGGATTTCGAACTGTCAAGGAACCCTGGGTTGGTGAGCATGATCCCTGTCCTCTCCTAGTTCAATTTAGCTAGGTTTTGGGGGTGGGACAAGGGTAAGGGGATTAGTAGTGTGACTTCCCCTCATTATGCCGTGCGTTCCCCATTCTTAACTAAGTGTACTTTGTAAGTCTGTATAATCTCAGCGTAATCCTAATGTTATAAATTCATTTGTGACTTCAATAAACCCAGTTTTTATCTTGCACCAAAACCAGTTGTCTGCTGCACTTTGTCACAACCCCCAAATAAGTCCAAGGTCTAGAACCCAGGGAGTGGGAGCGATTCGAACCGCTCAGAAGTCAGAGGTGAAACTGACACACACCACCACCCCCTACACCCGTGACATGTGGTTCCCATGCCAAGCAGAATGCCTAGCAGCTTTAGCTATGCAGGCTCTTGTCGGGCAAGGTGGGCATCTTCTTTGGGGGTCCCGTGTGCCATTGGAGGCACCCTCCCCCCCACCAAGGGCATCCTTTCCCCTTTGCATCCTCCTTGATGTCCAGCATCTATCCTCTTTTCCAGGAACTGTCTATACTCCCAGCTGTAGTCTCCATTTGGGACTACAGAGCTGCCAGCCATATGATTTGAAGTCTCTCCTTGCAGCAATTAACGCTACTCTCAGTTTATGCCTCAACTATTTATAATCTAACGCAATGACTTGGTTGAGTGGATGGAGTTTAATGTAAGGTTATTGACATCATAAAGCTAGGTAGGAAAGTAAGCTGTACAGAGGAAGCAAACAGGCTGAAAAGGGATAAAAATTTGGTGCATGAGCAAGAAGATTTAAATGTAGGGAAATACAAAATTATCCAATTTGGTAGGCAGAATGGAAAAGCCGAATATCTTTTACAAGGCAAGAGGCTAGTTGGTAAGTTGGTAATCAGAAGGATTTGGATGTTGTTGTACATTACTCACAGTAAGTTAACATACAAGTGTTGCAAACAATTAAGTAGGCAAATGGTATGTTAGCCTTTATTGCAAGAGGATTGGAATATAAGAGTAAGGAGGTCTGTTTGCTATTTATAGTGAAACTGTAAACCCATGAGATCTTTCCTGATGATGTGGTACTGACCCAGGCAATGCCCCAGGCTTAATGCCAGATTTGTGCCTCAGTAATCTATAATGAGGAAGGAATTCTGCATAGCCAGTGCTTCTAAGTAGTACATGGTGACTCCAGCCATAAAGTGAGAAGATGTGGTCAGTGGGTAAGAACAGGTTATAGGTTCTGCTGTAATCAGCATCCTCCCCTTAAGGGCAAGCTGCCTTCCAGTACTCAGCGTGTGGGCTCACTAGGCCTTGGGGAAGACATCACCCTCCCTTCCACTAAGAACCAGACATAGGTGGAAGGGGCATTCAGAAAATGCCCCTGACACATTTTGTGCCCGGCCTCCCCTCACACATAACCAGTCCATTCACAACCTAGATATACAGAGACCAGAAAGAAAGCCCTTGATTGAGAAGGAGCTATGATAAGTAGAGGGTGAAAGGAATAATTATATACAAATAGATAAATAGGCAGATAGAGGAATTGAGAAAAAGAGAGAAAAATAGTTAGAAATAAATGGAAAATAGCTAGATCATTAGACAAATAGATCACATTTATAGATATATAGAATGAGAGATACATTGTGTATAGACGTAGAAACACAGATTGCTACATATGAATAAATTAGACCCTGAACAAGAGAGTTAGTCAGTAATCCTGAATCCTCAAATGTGTTTTTTGAAGATTTTTCTTAATGCTGAGCTCAGTGATAAAGCTGTGAATTTAAAGTAATTTCTGACAGGGAGTTATTTACCCTCTTCTCATTAATGTTGCTAGGGGGATGATGTTGCTAGGGGGATGCATCCCAAGCAACGTGACCAAATGCCCTGCTGCTGCCAGGGTAATGCTGACAGCAACAAGTGCTCCTCTTCAGCAGTAACCTCATAGTAATGGCATCTGACGCATGATAGGCTCATTCTCAAGACTTGTCAATATGACTACTTTACGGGTTAACGATTATTTATGCACATGTACAGGCATTAGTTTTTGGATTCATGGAAAGCTTTTCAGAACCTCTTGAACAAGTTAGACTGAAAGGAGAAATTCTCTATTAGTTACTAAACTCAAAGTAAAAAAAAAGACAAGAGACATTGCATTTGTAGTCTGCTGTGGAGAGCCCTGTCCCTGCCCTTCCCTATGCATAGAATAGGCTATTGTCACATATCAAATGGACACATGGATGAAGCACCAGAAGCCAACTGGTACCTAAGGGCCCATGTCCCAGCAAAGAGCTGGTATCTTTAGCACAGATGAAGAAAAAGCTATGGCTAGTTCTTTCTTCATAGTGCAGGATGCCCCAACACCAAACCAGCCTTAGTCAGAGTGGTGCTTTCAGAGCATTTTATTTCCAACCTTAGTCATAAGGACCACTTCTGACCTGTAGACTGTGTTCTTTTGTTGTGCAGGTTTCATGGCACAGGGAGTGTGGCCAGACCTATAGATGAATAACTTTTGGTGCTTCAACTTCTAATGAAGGAGCATTCATGGTTAATATTTCTCATCTTGGGCCAGTCTTCATTCCTGACAAGATCATGGAAAAATATCTCCCATTGAGAAGGAGGGACATAGCTTTGCTTCAGTGCTGTGGCAGGAAATTCAACTAGATTTCCTTCTCCTCACCCACTTTTACTTCCTCCTGTGTTGAAGGTGCTGACCTCTGCTGAGCTACAGTTTCTCAGATGCCAGATGCCCTCAAGGAGCTCATTCCATGGGCAGGTATTTACATATCAAGAGAGTTCCCACTCCACAGTGAAAAAAATCGACGGGCAACCTGCCTCTACTCTAGCGGGCATCCTCCCTGCCATTTAACACTTGGAGGGGTGTTAAGTGGTTCAAGATGAGACTTCTTCCCCCATTTGGGGAAAAAGTCCCACCTCCGAGAGCTGTCGGCAGCTCTCTGGTCCCAGCAGCACCACCAGGAGCGATGGCCACTGCTGGGACTGCACCCAGTCCACAGTGGAGATTGTCACTGGAGCCAGACGGAGAGGTCACTTGGGTTTTTGTTCGGCGGAGTCAAATTAGTATGCCCTGGCGAGGGGGGCAAGGGAGGGTTGAGGTTCTTGGTGTAAAGGGCAGAGGGTGCAGGGAAGGTCTCCCATGCACCCAGGAGGTTTGTGAAGGAGGTACGCCACATGGGAACTGGTGAGCTTCAAACTGGGCTTCCTCCTCCTCCTGCCATGTGAAAAATTGTGGTGGGGTGGGAAGAGGCCCCTAAATCATCTTTAATTGGTCATTTGAGAGCCTCAATTGATGCAAGAGCAAGTGGGCCATCCTGCACCTCCCTGCCCATGCATAAAATTGGGGGTGGCCCTGTCAACTTACTCCCAGTGAGTGAAAAATTCAGATGAATCGATTCAGATTCAGAATGATTCAGATTTATATTGATTTAGATTCAGATTCAGAATGATACAGGCCCAGATTTTCGCTCCCGGGTCGGGTGCACTGAGACGGGAGATTTCCTGGCTCTGTGAACTTGACCTTTAAAAATGGCAGCCCACAGTTCCGATTTTCATTCCAGAGGCGCTTGCTGGGTTAGTCCCCCGGACGAATGCAGAGACTGCCAGGTGCACAGGCAGGCTGGGTGGAAGGCTCTGTGCTCCAGTACTTAGTTGAATCTAATTTAAAAACGATTAAAACAAAAAACAGTCCTCCAGCCCTCACCCCTCAATCCCTGACACACTCCTCATGCCATATCCATGCCAACCTATGCCACCTCATGCCCCACTCACCCCTTATGGCCCCTCATACCCTCTATGCCAAACTGTCCCCCTCTATCCACCCCTCATAGCCCCTCAAGCCAGTATGCCAACACATGCCCGTCTACCCAACCCCGTGGCCCGTCATACTCCTATGCAAAACCATGCCTCCCACTCATCCTCATAGCCCTTTATATCCCCATTCCAAATTAGTGGCAACTTATGCCAACCCATGCCCCCCCCCACCCACCACCCTTTGCCCGTACCCCCTCCATGCCAATTCACCAATATACACCCCGGGTATACCTCCAGGCCCATGCTGACATAAAATAAAATTACGTGTCTATTGATGATGCCATTATTTTAAACAAATAAACTCTTGTTGATCTTAAAAAAACATTCAATACATAGAAATTCCTTCAACTAATCTCTTATGAAAATAAACATTTTTATTCTATAGCCACCTGGAGGCTGTCAATCAGACTGCTCACTTAACAGGGACCCCACTGTTATAATGTTAGTTTGCAAAATCAGATATTGCAGCACAAATCCTAAAATGATAACCCTCAGGCTTATGTCAACAGACAGAAAGAAATACCAAGCACTGACTTTTTTGACATCCACACTTTTTTTAATTAAAGCCCATCAGAGTTAAACCCATTGACAGCTTTGACAGTTCCAATGAGTTTTGGCAGTTCTTTGACAGCTTTAAAAATTCCAATGCATTTATGCAATTTTTATGAAAAATCATGTTTAGTTTTAACAACCCCAAAGGGTACCTTACCTCTCCCAAAGGGTGCCTTCCCCTTCTCAGAGGTGTCCTGGGAACCTATCCAAAGGGATACCTTACCTCTCTAAAGGGGTACCCTGGCTATCCAACCAAATCCACCAAGTTTAGGCCAGTTCTTAGGCCTGGTCTAATCTGCACACTTTGGGCAGAATTTTACGACAGCGGGATTTTACGTTCCCGCTGTCATCAATGGGATTTATAACGCCCCGCCACATTTTACTGCCCTGTCCTGGCCAAAATGGGGCCATAACATTCTGCCCTTTGGATTTCACATGCTTGGCCCTACCAAAATCCCATAACAATGGAGGCAGCTGATGGTTCAAATGCCCAGATTCCTCCATAAACTGCATACATGAATCCCGCCTGACTCTAGCCCGCCTGGGCAAAAGTAGGAAATGCCCTGTTCAATTGTGGCCATTTCTGATATTTCTGACACAACAGAGAGCCCCTCCATTGTAGCGAAAATCTGGACCACAGATTCAGAATGAATCAGGTTCAGAATGATTCAGATTCCGATTCAGAATGATTCAGATTCAGATTCAGAATGATTCAGATTCAGATTCAACTTCAGAATGATTCAGATTCAGTTTCAGATTCAAACCCAGTTTCAGATTCAGAACGATTCAGGGTTCAGTTTCAGATTCAGAATGATTCAGGGTTCAGTTTCAGATTGATGCCGGTTCAGATTAAGATTCAGAATGATTCAGATTCAGAGGCCTGACATTGAATGGCAGCAGTTTACTCCATCATAGAGGTAAGATTAATACCATTGGGTCATGTCTGACACCTTAAATAAGCTTGAGACATGTGAAGAATGGCAATGTGAATGAGATAGCAGAGGGTAGGCAGTGTCCATGGATCCATATCCCAGCAAAGAGCTATGCTGAATCCATGACAATTGATCCCTACTCTCTCTGAACCTGACATCCACACAAATACATCTTTGAGCAAGAGATTACTGGGTTATTAGCAGCACTCCTGGATTATTTCCTTCCATTTAACCAACTGTGATTCAATTCTCTTGAGAAAAATCTAACAATCTCAGTCTTGACATCCACAGCCTTCTAGTTGTCATTGTTCCAGGTTTTACATCCCTTGAAATGAAGAAGTGCTTTATGACTTCACTCCAAAATGAATTTTAAGCTTATGTGCCTTTGTTCCGAATTCTCTCAGCAGAGGAAAGAGGTTTGTTTTGTCTCTCTTTGTACCCTTGGCAAATAAAAACCTATCAATGTCAGTCATGAAAATATCAGAGAACATTGTGTTAATATTGACACCATAATAACTCTTTAGTTGCAATAGTTCCCTTTACGCTCCGAGGCCCTATCAAATTATGACCTCCCCCCACCCCACCTCCACCCCCACCCCCCCCCACCGCCCCGGTAAAGGTGACACGAGGATCATTTTCACTTGTAATATTAATTATTCCATTCTTCCTGCAGTCTTGACTTTTGACTGGCTGAAAAACTACATCTCAAAACAGACTCTCAGTCCCTTGGCAGGGTAATGCTTACATCCTGAGAATGAAGGAAGGAAAGAACAGGCTCACCACTTCTTCCTTGAATAGAGGCCCAACCAGCCTCCATCCACCACCACCTTCCTCTGCCTGGCTGAATTTGTTCTCACACTGAATACCTTCTCCTTTATCTCCACACTCTGATTTCAAAGAAAAGGTGTTGCCACAGGAATCCGCTTCGGTCCTAGCTATGCCTGCCTTTTTGTTGGATATGTCAAACATTCTTTGTTCCAGTAATAAAAGCAGAAAGTGCTGGGAGAGCTCAGTGGGTGCGGGAGCATCTATGGAGAGAGAAACAGAGTTAATGTTTCGAGTCTAATATGGAGAGTCATATTGGACTTCAAACATCAACTTTGTTTCTCTCCCCACAGATGCCGCCAGACCCGCTGAGATTTTCCAGCATTTTCTGTTTCTATTTCAGATTTCTAACATCTGCAGTATTTTTTTTTTATTTATTCCTTGCCCATGTCATACTCGGGTCCCCTCCCTCAACTTGTTCCAATACATTGATGATTACTCTTGCCTTGAACTGGAAAATGTCATCAACTTTGCTTCTAATTTCCACCCTTCTCTCAGTTTCACATGGCCCATCTCTAACCCTTCCCTTCCTTAGCTTCTCTATCCCCATTTCTCACAATATGCTATCAGCCAATGTTCACTATGAGCCCACTGACTCCCAAAACTAAAACAAAAACAGAAAATGCTGGAAAAATTCAACAGGTCTAACAGCATCTGTGGAGAGAAAAACAGAGTTAACGTTTCGAGTCCGTATGACTCTCCTTCAGAGCTCTCAAACCTACCTTGACTGCGCTTCCTCACATTGTGCACCCTGGAAGGATTCCATTCCATTCTCCCAGTTTCTCCATCACTGATGTACTTATTCTGACAGTACAGCATTCTACACTGGAACTTCTGATATGTTTTCCTTTTTCCTCAACCAAAGATTCCCCCCACTTTGGTTGACAGGGTCTTTGACCATGTTTGCCACATTTCCTTCACTTCTTTTCTCATTCCTTCCCCTCCCTCCCTCTCAGAATCCTGGGTCCTGTTTATCTTCACCTTCCACCTCACCAGCCTCTGTATTCATTGGATCATCCTCCACCATTTCTGCCACATTTCTGCCACCACCAAACACATCTCCCCCTCCCCTTGCCTTTCAACATTCCGAAGGGACTGTTCCCTCCGCAGCACTCTCATCCTTAATCACCCCCAGCATTCCCACCTTTCCCATGGCAAACTTTCCATGCAAGCGCAGGAGATACAAGACCTGCCCTTTTACTACTTCTCACCACACCATCTGAAATAAACTTTGTGTACTGGACAGGTTTCTTATTAGAAACAGTAAACTTTATTTACCAAGCGCCTGATGAAGCTACAGCTTGAACCAGGTCCATGACTAGAAAGCTCCGCCCCTAAGATCACCCCCTCTTAGGGCTGACAGTATGAAAGGTTTTACTTGCAATCTCTGCATTCCTCCCCTTTTAATTTTGTTTTACATCCCTTATTTACAAGAATATCTTAATCTATAACAAATACAAATATACACAGTTCATATGATTATTGATTAAGCCTCTGAGGTGGTTTTCAAATTCGGTGAGAGTGACATAGCTCTACGACTTAAGATTCTTACATTAAATCGACTTGATCAGGAACTGCAGCATCAGGGACATTGTTAGGCAACAGCAGCTCAGAATTATTTACTTCAACAGAGACATCAGGTATGTCTATTCTATGTCAACCTGGCACCTCAGGGATCAAAGGTTCGACTTCAATTTCGGATGGAGTAACTGGTTGTTGGAGTATCTCTCTATTTCTTACACGTTTTCGAACAATCCAGTTTTCCACTTCCACTTTGTATGACAAAGGTCCAGTTTCAGAGAGAACTATACCAGGAACCATTTGGGTCCACTTCCAAAATTTCACACAAAGACTGTCTCTCCCACAGTAAATTTTTGATCTTTACTGTGAATATCAAGATTAACTTTCTGTCTACTCTGATTCTTCTCTACCTTCCCCTCTAAGTTTGGAAACACCAGGCTCAACCTTGTACCAATGTGGCATCTCATTAGTAATTCAGACGGAGTTGAACCCATTGTTGCATGAGGAGTTGTGTGATAGTTGAGAAGAAAACGAGAAAGTTGAGTTTCTAAAGTACCTTTGGATAACTTTTTCATTCCTGATTTGAAAGTTTGCACTGCTCTCTCTGCCAACTCATTGGATGAGGTATGATATAGTGCTGTTTTAATATGCTTAATTACATTTAAACACATGAATCTCTGAAATTCTGTACCAGTGAAGACAGAACCATTATCCGAAACAATGACTTCTGGTAGGCCATTTATGCCATAACATTGGTGCAGCTTTTCAATAGTTGCACACGATGTCAGTGATCTAACTTCATGCACATCCATCCACTTAGAATGTGCGTCAATGATTGCTAAAAACGTGGTACTTAAAAGTGGACCTACACAATCTATATGTACTCTAACTCAGGGTCAACCAGGCCATTCCCACAGGCACAGTGGAGCTGAAACGGGCAACTTCTGTTGTTGCTGACACTGGTGACAGTGTTTAACCATTTTTTCTATATCACTGTCCATACCTGGCCATCAGACATGGCTTTGCGTAAGCATTTTCAAAATGCCTGGATACGCACTGTGAAGCTCTGTCAAGAGTGGTTCTCTTCCTTGTGAAGGGACAACAACTCTTAATCCCCACAACAAAATTCCATCCTGACAACTTAACTCTGTTTTACAGGCATTGAATGGTTTTAACTCTTCACAGATTTGTGCATTCAACCATCCTTGCAATACCTGTTCTCAGACTCTTGATAAAATTGGATCCTGGTTTGTCCAATTCTTTATCTACTTCACACAGACCGGCAAGGAGTCCAGGAAATTCAACACAAGTACAACTTTTAAAGGCGCTGGAGCATGTGTAATGCTATCTGACAAAGGAAGACAACTGAGGGTGTCTACATTTGCTATATGCACACCCAGACAGTGCATAAAGGTGTAATCATATTCTGACAAAATCAAAGCCCATCTTTGAATTCTAGCAGAGGCTATCGGTGGAATTGTTTTACCTTCACTGAATAAACCCATTAGTGGCTTGTGATCTGACACTGTGGTGAAATGTCAACTATGCAAACATTGATGGAGTTTCTTTACTCCAAATATTGCGAATACGCTTTTCTTTTCAAATTGTGAATAACCCTTCTCGGCTGCAGAGAGGGTTCTGGAAACAGAGCCGATTGGCCTTTTGGAGCCTTCTTCCATCCTGTGTGATAACACAGCTCCCACACTGTAAGGAGATGCACCACAGGTTAATATTAATTCTAATGATGGGTCATAATGTATTAACAGACATGATGAGTATAAAAGCTTCTTGACTTTTATGAAGGTTTCTTCTTGTTGCGCCTTCCATGACCATCTGTGGTTCTGCTTCAATAATAAATGTAAAGGGGCCAACACTGTTGGCAAATTTGACAAGAAGCAACCATAATAATTTATCATGCCCAAAAAAGACTTGAGTTCAGTGACACTGGTAGGAGCCTCTTTGATTGCCCTGACTTTCTCCTCTACTGGATGCAACCCTTGGGCATCCACTCGGTGACCCAAATAAGTAACCTCAGTCGCTTGGAAAGTATACTTCTCTTTTCTCAATTGTACACCAGCCTCCAAAAATCTCCTTAAACCTCTTCTAGGTTGGCCAAATGTTCGGCTTCCGTTGACCCTGTGATCAGGACATCATCCAGGTACACTGTAACTTGGGGAAGTCCTTGTAGTAAGCTTTCCATGGTTCTTTGGAAAATCGCACAGGCAGAGAACACACCAAAGGGTAGGCATGTATATTGGTACAGGCCCTTGTGCATGTTGATGGTTATATACCCTCTAGACATGTTGTCCAGCTCTAGCTGTTGGTATGCAAGGCTCATGTCCGGTTTAGTGTAGGACTTTCCTCCAGATAGCTTAGCATACAGATCTTCAATCCTCGGGATAGGATATTTATCTAATTTAGCGGATTTGTTCGGTTAATTTATAATCTCCGCAAAGGTGAATAGTTTGATTTGTTTCATTACAGGGACTATGAGTGTTGCCCATTCTGAAAATCGGACAGGCTGGATGATGCCTAGCTTCTCTAAGTGGCACAATTCTACATCCGCCTTCTCCTTTAGGGCGTAAGGTCCAGGTCTGGCCTTAAAGTACCAGAGTGTTGCCTCCGAATCTACATATGTTTTTGCTTGTAAGCCTTTTATCTTTCCCGATTCATCTCGGAATACCCTGTCATACTTTTTTAACAACTCAGGAATTCCTACTGCTCTGACTTGAAAAATTTCTGACCTTCGTCGGTGCAACAAGCACTGGCAGCTGTGCTGTCTGTTGCCTGTAGGATACAGCTACAGAGGCAGCGCCCTTTACCTGTATTGCGTCTCCAGTATACGTCTTCAGCTGAGCTGTGGTTTGCTCCAAATTCAGTGGCACAGTGTTCTCCCATCACTGTGGTCGATGCTTCTGTGTCATAGAAACATATAGAAACATAGAAAATAGGAGCAGGCGTAGGCCATTTAGCTTTTCGAGCCTGCTCCGCCATTCATCATGGTCATGGCTGATCATCCAACTCAATAACCTGCTCCCGCTTTCTCCCCATATCCTTTGATCCCTTTCGCCCCAAGAGCTCTATCTAAATCCATCTTGAAAACATACAATGTTTTGGCCTCAACTACTTTCTGTGGTAGCGAATTCCACAGGCTGACCACTCTCTGGGTGAAGAAATTTCTCCTCATCTCAGTCCTAAATGGTCCACCCCATATCCTCAGGCTGTGACCCCTGGTTCTGGACTCCCCCGCCATCAGGAACATCCTTCCTGCATCTACCCTGTCCAGTCCTGTTAGAATTTTATAGTTTTCTATGAGATCCCCCCTCTTTCTTCTTCTGAACTGCAGTGAATATAATCCTAACCGACTCAACCTCTCCTCATATGTCAGTCTCACCATCCCAGGAATCAGTCTGGTAAACCTTCGCTGCACTCTCTCTATAGCAAGAGCATCCTTCCTCAGATAAGGAGGCCAAAACTGCACACAATATTCCAGATGTGGTCTCACCAAGACCCTGTATAATTGCAGCAAGGCATCCCTGCTCCTGTACTTGAATCCTCTCGCTATGAAGGCCATCATACCATTTGACTTCTTTACCGCCTGCTGCACCTGCATGCTTACCTTCAGCGACTGGTGTACGGGGACACCCAGATCTCATTGTACATCTGCCTTTCTCAATTTATTTCCTTTTTTTTTAGGCAGATTATTATCTGAATAGCTATAATGGCTATAATTATTTGAATGGCTCCATGACTAGACGCTTCCCATTTACTTGAAGGGTGACAGTGATTGGTTCAGTTTTTATTACTTTGACATTGTATAGGGAATAGATATCAGTATCAGCAGCTTCTGGTTCAGTTATCTTATGCACTTCAGTCATCTTGGCCTGCTGTCTGATTGACTACCTTGATTTTGCCCTGCATTGCTTTATTACGTGCCCTTTTTTCTGACAGTAGTGGCATTCTGCCTCTTTAAATCTGCAGGTTTCTGGTACATGGTTACCCCCACATCAGTAAACGGTAAACTTTATTTACAGAGCTCCTGATGAAGCTACATGCTTGAACCAGGTCCACGACTAGAAAGCTCCGCCCCTAAGATTACCCACACTTAGGGCTGATTCGTCTGTACAGTCACGTGATCACCAAAACAGTATGAAAGGTTTTACTTACAATCACTACACTGTCCAAGGCCCCAAACACCCCTCCAGGTGAAATAACGATTTACCTGTACTTCTTTCAATTCAGGATACTGTATTCGCTGCTCACAATGTGGTCTCCTCTGCACTGGGGAGACCAAATGCAGATTGGTTGACCACCTTGCAGAACACCTCCATTCAGTCTGCACACTTGCTCTCACACTGAAATATCTGTCCTCAGCCTCCTACAGTGCTACAGTGAAGCTTGACATAATCTGAACAAATACCACCTCATCTTTCAACTAGCCACATTACAGCCTTCTGGACTCAACATTGAGTTCAGCAATTTCAGACTGTAATCTTCCCCCATCTTTCCTTTTTTTGCAGGTTTTGGTTTTATTCTTATTTTTCTCTCGATTTTGCTTTTAGGAGGCAGCTGTTCATCACCCTGCCATTCACACCTCCTCTAGGCACATATTTTGTTTCTTTACTTGTCCCATCACCACTCCTTTTGGCCTTGCACTGCCAACTTTTTTTGTCATTTAACCTCTCCTGTCTTCCACTCTATCACAGACCTTCCCTTTTATTCTTTTTCCCACCCTCCCCCACTTTCACTCGCTTAAAACCTATCACATCTCTAACTTTTCCTAGTTCAGATGAATGGACATCGACTTGAAACATTAATACTGTTTCTCTCTCTACAGATGCTGCCCGGCCTGCTGAATATTTCAGACATTCTCTATTTCTATTATAAAAGACATAATTAGTCAGAAATTGGTGACCTCCTTTGGAGCTCGAAAATGCTGGAAACTCTCAGCAGATTGGTCAGCGTCAAGTTTGAATTTTTCCCCAAGAGCTTCAGGAACCCAATGTCAGGAACATTCCTGGGTCCCAAACCCATTTGATGCCATTACATTGTGTCAGCAATAAGCGGGTCATCTCCGTGATTGCTGCCCAATTAGGGATGACGGGCTCATTCGGGAGGCGGGGGCTAGAATTGGTGGGCAGCATTTAAAGTATGCCTGCCAACCATCAATGTGGCTGCAGACAAACTGAATCATTACAGAGTGTGCGTGAAGCAGGCACGAAAGGGCAGTTCCATGATTTAGCGACACCTTCCTGGGGGTTCTGATGAGAACCCGGAGGAACGTGTCATTTCCAGAGGGCGGCAGGAGGAGACCTACCAGCCAAACTAAACGGGCTTGTCTGGAGGTCGCTTGAGAGGTCAGCTGCCGCAGTGTGTTGGGCGGGATTTGGGTCCAGTGCAGGAAGCACCTAAACTGCCTCCTGAGACCTGAGGAGGTGAGTAAGATGCAATGCCCAGCAGGCAGACACCCCACATCACTGTATCCCTGTGTGCCAGCTTTTGTTGCTGGAGCCACTGCTCCAGCCCACCTCTACGTAGGTGGCCCCATGTCCAGAGACAGCCTCAGCTGCCAAATTTCCCTTGCACCTTACCACTACCCGGAATGAGTCCTACTCCAAGACTTACCCTTTCATTCAGAATGCTCAAACCTAGAGCTCTGCTTACACTGTGGCAAGTCGGTGGCCATGCATGAGCTCCTCTTTGCTGATTTCCCCTTTTACACAAAGGATTGAACCTCAGTTGCTTTAGTCAATAACCTCCCACTACTTGAGTGAGCAGTTAACAGAGCATTGAGACCATGCAACACTGACAAAATTGCCCCTATGTGTCAAACGATATCTCAATTGTTTTATCTGTCTTAATTGTCCAACATCCTTGTGGGGAGGTTTGCTAGTGCTGTTGGGGAGGTTTTAAACTCACTTGGCAGGGGGATCAGATCCTGAGAGGAGGTTCAGCAGGGGGAAATGCACTGGCAAAATTAGAAGAGAGAGCAAGCGAGTCTGGTAGGTATAGAAATTATAGGCCAGATAAGACACAAGGGAGTTTGGCAAGGTTGGATGGTATTTATTTTAATGCAAGGAGCCTGATGAATAAGGCAGATGAGTTGAGGGCACAAATTAACACATGGAAGTATGATATCACTGCTGTCACAGAGACATGGTTGAGAGAGGGGCAGGATTGGCAGCTCAATATTCCAGGATATAGGGTCTTCAGGGAAGGAGGTAAAAGAGGAGGGGGTATCACAATATTGATCTAGGAATCAATTACAGCAGTAAGGAGGGATGACATCTTAGAAGGCTCCTCAAATGAAGCCATATGGGTAGAACTTAAAAACAAAAAAGGAGCAATCACATTGCTGGGAGTGTACTATAGGCTCCCAAACTGTCAGAGAGAAATAGAAGAGCAGATATGTAGGCAAATTTCAGAGAAGTGTAAAAAGTATAAAAATAATAGGGTAGTAATAGTGGGGGATTTCAACTACTCCAACATTAACTGGGTTAGTCATAATGTGATAGGTTTAGAGGGAGCAGAATTCTTAAAATGCATCCAGGAGAGCTTTTTAAGTCAATTATTCAAGAAGGGAGAAGGTCCTATAAGAGAGGGGGCGGTCTTGGACTTAATTTTAGGGAATGAAGCCGGGCAAGTTGTAGAGGTATCAGTGGGGGAACATTTTGCAGATAGTGATCATAACTCCATTAGATTTAAGGCTGTTATGGAAAAGGACAAGGATGGGCCAGAAATCAGAGTTCTAAATTGGGGGAAGGCCGATTTTAATAAGATCAGATATGATTTGGCCAGAGTGGACTGGGCGCAGCTACTTATAGGTAAATCTGTGACAGAGCAGTGGGACTCATTCAAGAAGGAAATACGGAGAGTACAGGGCCAACATATTCCAGTAAAGACAAAGGGTGGGACTGACAAATCCAGGGAACCCTGGGTGTCGAGGGATATACAGGATTGGATGAAGAGAAAAAGGGAGGCTTATGGCAGATACCAAGGGCTCAAAACAACAGAAGCCCTGGAGGAGTATAGAATGTGTAGGGGGGAACTTAAAAAGGAAATTAGGAGAGCAAAAACGGACATGAAAAATCATTGGCAGGTAAAATAAAGGAAAATCCATAGTTTTTTTTACAAGTACATTA
The DNA here is from genome assembly GCF_964194155.1 of Cetorhinus maximus. Classification (NCBI taxonomy): domain Eukaryota; kingdom Metazoa; phylum Chordata; class Chondrichthyes; order Lamniformes; family Cetorhinidae; genus Cetorhinus; species Cetorhinus maximus. The sequence continues at coordinate 61,480,837 of NC_135888.1, read as the reverse complement.
AGAGTAAAAGGATAACTAGGGAAAGAGTAGGGCCCATTAAGGATCATAGTGGTAATTTGTGTGTAGAGTTGGAAAAGGTAGGTAGGGTTCTAATTGAATACTTTGTGTCGGTGTTCACAAGTGAGAGGGACGATGTGGGTTTTGAAATCAGGTAGAAGGATTGTCAGGTAATTAAAGAAATTAGCATAGAAAGGGAGGAGGTTCTAAGTGGTCTGGCAGGCTTAAAAGTAGATAAATCTCCAGGCCCAGATGAAATGTATCCCAGGCTGTTGAGTGAGGCAAGGGCAGAGATAGCAGAGGCACTGGCAACAATTTTCAATACCTCTCTGGCCACAGGAGAGATGCCAGAGGACTGGAGGACAGCCAATGTAGTACCGTTATTCAAGAAGGGAGGAAGGGATAAACCAGGGAACTACAGGCCAGTAAGTCTAACCTCAGTGATGGGGAAACTATTAGAAGCAATTCTGAGGGACAGAATTAATCTACACATGGAGATGCAGGGATTAATCAAGGGCAGTCAGCATGGTTTTGTTAAGGGGAGGTCATGCCTGACCAATTTGATTGAAATTTTTGAAGAGGTGACCAGGTGTGCAGATGAGGGCAATGCTTTTGACATAGTCTACTTGGACTTCAGCAAGGCTTTTGATATGGTCCCACATGGGAGACTGATAATGAAGGTAAGAGCCCATGGGATCCAAAGCAATTTGGTAAATTGGATCCAGAATTGGCTAAGTGGCAGGAAGCAGAGGGTGATGGTCGAGGGGTGTTTTTATGACTGGATGCCTGTGACAAGTGGATCAATGTTGTTCCTCCGCACTCCTCAGTACCCTACCATTTACTGTGTATGTCCTACCTTGGTTTGTCCTTCCAAAATGCAACACCTCACACTTTTCTGCATTAAATTCCATCTGCCATTTTCTGGCCCATTTTTCCAGTTGGTCCAGATCCCTCTGCAAGCTTTGAAAGACTTCCTCGCTGTCCACAACGCCTCCAATCTTAGTGTCATCAGCAAACTTGCTGATCCAATTTACCACATTATCATCCAGATCATTGATATAGACAACAAACAACAATGGTCCCAGCACAGATCCCTGAGGCACACCACTAGTCACAGGCCTCCAGTCTGAGAAGCAATCATCCACTACCACTCTCTGTCTTTACCCACACAGCCAATTTCGAATCCAGTTTACAACCTCTCCATGGATACCAAGTGTCTGAACCATCTGAACTAACCTCCCATAAGGGACCTTGTCAAAGGCCTTACTAAAGTCCATGTAGACAACATCCACAGTCTTTCCTTCATCTACTTTCTTGGTAACCTCCTCGAAAAACTCTACAAGGTTCGTTAAACACGACCTACCACGCACAAAGCCATGCTGACTATCCTTAATCAGCCCTTGGCTGTCCAAATAATTGTATATCCGATCTCTCAGAACACCTTCCAATAATTTACCTATTACTGATGTCAGGCTCACTGGCCTGTAATTACCTGGTTTACTTTTGGAGCCTTTTTTAAACGACAGAACAACATGAGCTACCCTCCAATCCTCCGGCACCTCACCCGTGGCTAAGGACATTTTAAATATTTCTGCCAGGGCACCCGCAATTTCTACACTAGTCTCCCTCAAGGTCCGAGGGAATATCATGTCGGGCCCGGGGATTTATCTACCTTTATTCGCTGTAAGGCAGTAAGCACCTCCTCCTCTTTAATCTCTATATGTTCCATGACACTACTGCTTGTTTCCCTTCCTTCCTTATACACTATGCCAGTTTCCTGAGTAAATACTGATGCAAAAAAACTGTTTAAGATCTCCCCCATCTTGTGAGGCTCCACTTTGATCTTCAAGGGGACCAATTGTGTCCCTTACTATCCTTTTACTTTTAATATACTTGTAGAAACCCTTCGGGTTTACCTTTACATTATCTGCCAAAGCAACCTCATGTCTTCTTTTTGCCTTCCTGATTTCCTTCTTTAGTATTTTCTTACATTTTCTATACTCTACAAGTACCTCATTTGCTCCTTGTTGCCTATACCTGCTATACACCTCTCTCTTCTTCTTAACCAGATCGCCAATATCCCTTGAAAACCAAGGTTCCCTAGGCCTGTTAACTTTGCGTTTAATCCTGACAGGAACATGCAAACTCTGCACTCTCAAAATTTCGCCTTTGAATGCCTTCCACTTACTGAACACATCCTTGCCAGAAAACAACTTATCCCAATCCACTCTTCCTAGATCCTTTCTCATTTCCACAAAATTGGCCTTTCTCCAATTTAGAATCTCAACTCGAGGACCAGACCTATCCTTATCCATAATTAACTTAAAACTAATGAAATTGTGTTCACTGGACCCAAAATGTTCGCCTACACATACTTCTTTCACCCTACCTGCCTGGTTCCCTAATAGGAGATCAAGTATTGCATCCTCTCTCATTGGTACCTCTATATATTGATTTAGAAAACTTTCCTGAACACATTTGACAATCTCCAAGCCATCCAGCCCTTTTACAGTATGGGAGTCCCAGTCAATATGTGGAAAGTTAAAATCTACTATCACAACTTTCTGTTTCTTACATCGGTCTGCTATCTCTCTACAGATTTGCTCCTCCAATTCTCTCTGACTATTGAGCGGTCTATGATACAACCCTATTAGTGTGGTCACACCTTTCCCGTTCCTCAGCTCCACCCATATGGCCTCTGTAGACGAGCCCTCCGGGCTGACCTGCTTACGCACAGCTGTGATATTTTCCCTGACTAGTAATGCCACTCCTCCCCCTTTCATCCCTCCCCTCTATCACGTCTGAAACAACGGAACCCCGGAACATTGAGCTGCCAGTCCTGCCCCTCCTGCAACCAAGTCTCACTAATAGCAATAATGTTGTAATCCCACGTGCCAATCCACGCCCTAAGCTCACCTGCCTTTCCGACAATACTCCTTGCATTGAAATAGATGCACCTGAGAACATTTCTATCCCGTACAAACCTTTGATTTCTGTCTATACATGCATTCCTCGCTTGACCTTTATCCTCCTCCACCTCACTATCTACTCTAACACTCTGGTTACCCTCCCCCTGCATATCTAGTTTAAACCACCCGGAGCAGCACTAGCAAACCTACCCGCAAGGATGTTAGTCCCCCTCCAGTTCAGGTGCAAACCGTCCCGTCGGAACAGGTCCCACCTTCCCTGGAAAAGAGCCCAATTGTCCAGAAACATGAAGCCCTCCCTCCTGCACCATCTCCTTAGCCACGTATTTAGTTGCATTATCTTCCTATTTCTAGCCCCACTAGTATGTGGCATGGGTAGCACTCCAGAGATCGCAACCCTGGAGATCCTGTCCTTCAACTTTGCACCTAACTCCCTAAACTCTCTTTGCAGGACCTCCTCCTCCTTCCTATCCACGTCATTGGTCCCTACATGGACCATGACACCTGGCTGCTCACCCTCCCTCCTGAGAATACTGAGAACTTGATCCGAGATATCATGGACCCTGGCACCAGGGAGGCAACAGACAATCTGGGACTCTCGATCTCTCCCACAGAACCTCTTATCTGTCCCCCTAACTATCGAATCCCCTATCACTACTGCTCTCCTCTTTTCCCTCCCTCCTTTCTGAGCTGAGGGTCCAGCCTCGGTGCCAGAGACAGGACCACTACAACTTGTTCCTGGTAGGTCGTCCCCACCAACAGTATCCAAAATGGTATACCTATTGTTGATGGGAACGGCCACAGAGGTGCTCTGCTCCTTCTGTCTATTCCCCTTCCCTCGCCTGACAGTCACCCAGCTACCTGCCTCCTGACTTTTAGGGGTGACTGTCTCCCTGAAACTCCTGTCTATTACTGCCTCTGCCTCCTGAATGATCCGAAGTTCATCCAGCTCCAGCCCCAGTTCCCTAACTCGGTTTGTCAGGAGCTGTAGCTGGATGCATCTTTTGCAGGTGTGGTCACCAGGGACATTTGTGCTATCCCAGACTTCCCACATGCTGCATTCGGAGCACTCGACTGCCCTAACTGCTGCCTCCATTACCTACTCCCAATTTAATTAAAGGAACTAATCCGGCCTTACCTCACTGGCTCGTCCTCAGCCTCTGCTCGCCGAAGCCTCTCCAGCCAAAGCCTCAAAGCTCCACTCCTTCACTGGGCCACTCACACGCTGGCCGCTCCTCTTCAGCTTCCCCTCCTTTTATTTTCAATCTCCCGACTGAGTCTCCTCGACTGACTCTGCTCTCGCACTGATTTTCAATCTCCCAATCACCTCTCCTCTCGCGCTGTTTTTAATCTCCCAATCACCTCTCCTCTCGCGCTGTTTTTAATCTCCCAATCACCTCTCCTCTCACGCTGTTTTCAATCTCCCAGTCACCTCTCCTCTCGCGCTGTTTTCAATCTCCCAATCACCTCTCCTCTCGCGCTGTTTTCAATCTCCCAACTGCCTCTCCTCTCGCGCTGTTTTCAATCTCCCGACTGACTCTCCTCTCGCGCTGTTTTCAATCTCCCAATCACCTCTCCTCTCGCGCTGTTTTCAATCTCCCGACTGACTCTCCTCTCGCACTGTTTTCAATCTCCCGACTGCCTCTCCTCTCGCGCTGTTTTCAATCTCCCGACTGACTCTCCTCTCGCGCTGTTTTCAATCTCCCAATCACCTCTCCTCTCGCGCTGTTTTCAATCTCCCGACTGCCTCTCCTCTCGCGCTGTTTTTAATCTCCCAATCACCTCTCCTCTCGCGCTGTTTTCAATCTCCTGACTGACTCTCCTCTCGTGCTGTTTTCAATCTCCCAATCACCTCTCCTCTCGCGCTGTTTTCAATCTCCCAATCACCTCTCCTCTCGTGCTGTTTTTAATCTCCCAATCACCTCTCCTCTCGTGCTGTTTTCAATCTCCCGACTGACTCTCCTCTCGTGCTGTTTTTAATCTCCCAATCACCTCTCCTCTCGCGCTGTTTTTAATCTCCCAACTGACTCTCCTCTCGCGCTGTTTTTAATCTCACGACTGACTCTTCTCTCGCGCTGTTTTCAATCTCCCGGCTGACTCTCCTCTCGCGCTGTTTTCAATCTCCCAGTCACCTCTCCTCTCGCGCTGTTTTTGGTACCTTTGCTACCTCTAAACTTCACTATTCCAAGGCATTCCTGGCTGGTATCCCACATTCTACCCACCATAAACTTGAGGTCATCCCAAATGCTCAGTTTGGGTTCCGCCAGGGTCACTCAGCTCCTGACCTCATTACAGCCTTGGTTCGAACATGGACAAAAGAGCTGAACTCCTGAGGTGAGGTGAGAGTCACTGCTCTTGACATCAAGGCCGCATTTGACCAAGTGTAGCATCAAGGAGCCCTAGCAAAACTGGAGTCAATGGGAATTAGGGGGAAAACTCTCCACTGGTTGGAGTCATACCTAGCACAAAGGAAGATGGTTGTATTTGTTGGAGGTCAGTCATCTCAGCTTCAGGACATCACTGCAGGAGTTACTCAGGGTTGTGTCCTAGGCCCAACCATCTTCAGCTGCTTCATCAATGACCTTCCCTCCATTATAAGGTCAGAAGTGGGGATGTTTGCTGATGATTGCGCAATGTTCAGCACCATTATGCAGCAAGATCTGGACAACATTCAGGCTTGGGGTGATGAGTGGCAAGTAGCATTTGCACCACAAAAGTGCCAGGCAATGACCATTTCAAACAAGATAGAATCTAACCATCTCCCCTTGACATTCAATGGCATTGCCATTGCTGAATCCTCCATTATCAACATCCTGGGCGTTACCATTGACCAGAAACAGAACTGGACCAGCTGTATAAATACTGTTGCTACAGGTCCAAGGCTGGGAATTTTGCAGGTGAGTAACTCACCGCCTGACTCCCCAAAGCCTGTCCACTATCTACAAGGCACAAGTCAGGATGGAATACTCTCCACTTACCTGGATGAGTGCAGCTCCAACAATACTCAAGAAGCTCGACACCATCCAAGACAAAGCAGCCTGCTTGATTGCACCCCATCCATCACCTTCAACATTCACTCCCTCCACCACCGAGGCACAGTAGCAGCAGTGTGCACCATTTACAAAATGCACTGCAGGAACTCACCAAGGCTCCTTTGACAGCATCTTCCAAACCCACGACTGCTACCATTTAGAAAGACAAGGGCAGCAGCTGCATGAGAACACACCACTGCAAATTCCTATCCAACTCATTCACCATCGTGACTTGCAAATTTTTTGGCTGTTCCTTCACTGTTGCTGGGTCAAAATCCTGGAACTCCCTCCCTAACAGCACTGTGGGTGTGCCTACACCACATAGACTGCAGTGGCTCAAGAAGGCAGCTCACCACCAACTTCTCACGGGCAATTAGGGATGGACAATAAATGCTGGCCCAGCCAGCGATGCTCAAGTCCCATGAATGAATACAAGGATATGTTGATGGGGTTAGATGAAGAGGGATGGAATGAGGTGTGTGTTGAGCATAAAGACCAGCATAGGTCAGTAGGGCTGAATGGCTTGTTTCTGTCCTGTAAATATTTTAAAGCATATTTTAAAACCCTACCTTGTTGTTTGCAGCCCCTAACTATCACCTGCACGTTGGCCTGGCTTTCTTGGGTGCAACATGGTAAACCAAGTGAGAGACTCAGGGTTAAGGCTCCTTATTTGCAAATGTGCACTGCCCACCAATGTTGTTGGCTACACTGAGATGGCAGGCAGCACTCTTGTGGCTTGTACTGAAAATGCTCTTTCTCCCACCACCTTGCAGAGTTAAGGCCAAAACTCAGGGTGCCAAAGTTGCCAAACGAATGAATTTCTGGGCCATGTCTTGTGATGGAACATAATTCTGTTGTTGCAGAGGAAGGCCACTAGAGGGCAACATATTACACAGAATTTGGTTGGACTCTGGTTCACTATTTTGAAAAAGTCTTTTGACCGAGACATTCAACCGAGGCCTGATGTGTCCTCTCAGGTGGACATAACATATTCCATGCCACTGTTTTGAAGTTCACCTCAGTGTCCTGACAAATACTTAATCAACATCAATCAACATCACTAAAGCGTTATTATCTGCTCATTATCACACCACTGTTTGTGGGAGCTTGCTGTGCATAAATTTGCTGCCATTTACCAACATTGCAACACTTCAGAAAAGCACTTAATTTGCTATCAGGTGCTTTTGGTGGCTTGAGGTTGTGAAAGACGCTATAGAAATGCAAGTCTTTTCTTTGGTTATGCTGACAGGCTGTGGACAGTAACAGGACTGACCACAAAAGCCTTCAGTGATTTAATGGTCTGTGGATATGCAACAGTGGCCGCATGGGGCAAGAGAGTGTGGACATGCAGGGAGAGGCAGCATCTTGAGAGAACAAAGCTAAGTGAAACTGAGGGACATCAGGGAATTGAGAAAGACTTCAGCAATGTCTTAAACGTTCCGGCAGGAGTGGGGCGAAACTTTCACCTTTTGGCAAGTCTTCCCTTTAATTCTAATTATCTATTTTACTGCCAGGAGCAGAGTTAATGAGGCTAAACATTGTCTTCAACAGCTCCCATACTGTGATGGGGGCAGGCAGCTGTCTGAATGTTGAGGTAAAATTGTCAATGAAAATTAATTATGTCAATCCAGACATTAATAATCTTCAACTGCCATCTGGTCATGTGACATTCATCGCCTGTGGGGTGGGGGGATGGGGATGATGTATGACAAAAAATCCTATTCCTAATAATTTTATTTCCTTATCATTACAAACAGTGTTTGAATTTCTGCCTATTTTTTGAAGTGAAAGACATTTCCAGAGCCAGGGAGGTGAATAATTAGATATTAATTCCAAATACTAATCACTGCTTAGGGATCCCAACTGTGTTTGTATGGGACCAAGCTAAGCCGTGATGACCATGCCATTCCCCCCCACTCCCAGGGTCAAATAAGCCATCAATTGCTGCCTGGGCTCACAAGTGTCAAACAGCTGCTTGGGCAAAGGTAGCAGGAAAGTAGACGAGCTAGTGCCACTGAGGTCAAGCAAGAGTCAGTGCCCATGGGAGAGGGGCAGGGAGAACAGGTAAATGAAAACCAACATGAGTCAAAGGAAAGGTTTGGGGTAGGATTAGGGTTATAAAGTCTGTAGTAACAAATTGCGATAACTATCATTAGTATGAGGATTATTGTGAGGGTTATAATGAGGGTCTGTAATGAGTGTTAATGTGCTGCTTTAACTAGCGTTAGGGTTATAAAGTCTGTAGTAAGGGCTAATCTGTTGCATTAACTAGTGTTAGGGTTGGGGTTATATAGCCTGCAATAATTACTGGTACCTTCATTTGTTAGGGTTAGAGTTATTTCGTCTGTTGCGGGTGCTTGTTTTATTTCTCCCTCATTCCCCCGGTTAAAGTCCTGTCCTATATTACACTGCGCTATCTATTGACATTCAGCCCAGGGTAAAACACTTTGCTAATCATGGAGAAAAAAATGAAGAGAAAGTTTGTTCAGGTAGACAATTTGAATTCCATCCTAAGGCTACGGGGAGAGAATTTTATCCAATCTTGAGTTTGCTGTGTCGCACCAAGATATATATATATATATAATAGTAATATAAGTACAATCAGGTAAAGCAAATTCATTTCAAGCTGAGCTCTCTTTTCTCTCCTTTTTGATTTTTGTTTGGAATGGGTTCAACTGGGTCTTGCGCAATAGTTTGCTGAGCAATTCTTGATTATAGAATGCTTCAGGCACTGTGTCCATGTTGACAGTGTAAATAAATCACTATACTTTTCTTTCCCCACCCCCACTCTAAGTAACACATCAGCTTGGTAACTGATCAAACTCAGAGAGAAATTAAACCGTCAACATTTTGACTAGGTGATGTCAGCACCAATCAGTGCGGGCCAGGGGCGGAGCTTGTAATAGAACCCTGAGAACCCAGGCGTATAAGTATGAGGTGCAAGGTGTAAGTGCTTTGACAGTTGCTTTGCCAGAGAGTCTACAGGTGATTCAGCCCCTGGTTGACCTGAGCAGATTATGAGTTCGTTTGATCTCCAGACACAATCGCCCCCTCGATGCAGTCCTCAGTTCCCCAGCATCGGTCAAGAACCGCCTGAGATGAACATCTTCTGTGAGAACTTCTTCCACCAGCAGAACGTACAGAGGCCGTCCAACTATGACATTGAGGACTACAGCGCAACCGGCAACCCCTACCTCTGGTTAAACGGGCCTTCCATGAACTCCTCGTCATACCTGTCAGGATCCAATGGCAGCCCCTTTATCCCGCAGTCCTACGGGATGCCGAGACAGTTCCTCCCCAACAGCAGCAGCTTGGGAGGCTCGGACTTAGGCTGGCTTTCCATCCCAAACCAGGAAGAACTGCTGAAACTAGTGAGACCGCCCTACTCCTACTCTGCTCTGATTGCAATGGCGATCCACGGGGCACCAGACAAGAGACTGACCCTCAGTCAAATCTATCAGTACGTGGCTGACAACTTCCCCTTTTACAACAAGAGCAAAGCTGGGTGGCAGAATTCCATCAGGCACAACCTTTCCCTCAATGACTGTTTTAAGAAAGTCCCCAGAGATGAGGATGATCCAGGTAAATTGACTTTAAAATTGCCTTGTGTCTCTGTCTCTAAGCTACAACTGAAACACACATTCTTCATAGATTTATTATTGCAATATTGATCACGCATTCTGAGTTCATGATTTAGCATATCTGACCGCCAGGCGTTGAAATGTTGATTTAAGTTCTAGGAATGAAGCAACAACTGGGAGAGTGTAGGAGCCGGAGTTTACTGAACATACATGACTGAAATAGTCATCAGTAATTTAAAATGGCACCACGCCCATCAGTGTCACACCAATGCCGGCGCTCTCAACTTATCTAGATTTCACCTCGTATATTAATCAAGCGACCGAGGTGAAGGGCCAAGACCCACAGTGCAGAGCAAAGCCAAGGTTGGAGAGGGAGCAGGAGTAGCAGACCAGGTTAAATCAGGAGGTTAGGTAACATCAAGCCTTGAGTTTAGTAGGCTGTAAGAGGAAAGGAAAAGCTGAAGGAAGCAAAGAGTTCTTCAGGTTTAAGGCCCTGGCAAAAGCATGTCGAGAACTTTAGACAACCTGATGAACCTAGCATGGTGAAGCCATGGGCAGAAAGAGGTTAAGGGAAGACATTTCTGAGGAACACTGGCCATAGTTGAATGGGTTAAAATAGTGTGGAGCCGCTCAGTGAGGACAACGTTCAGGGATGTTCAAGTCTAGGAGACTTTTCCAAATTGTAAATAGATTACCAGACTTCTCGATGAGCTGACTCAGTTCACCGCCTTGTGCTTTCTCACATGTGTTTTTCTTTTTACCTTCCCATCCACAACTTATATATTCCAGGGAAAGGAAACTACTGGACGCTGGATCCCAATTGCGAAAAAATGTTCGACAATGGAAACTTCCGGCGCAAGAGGAAGAGGAAGTCAGATCTCAATTCCACCACCGGCAATATTGGCACTGAGAAGTCTGATGATGGCAACCACAAGGCACCCCAAAGTCCAGGAATCCTGGACAACTCCTCCATTAGGACAGGAACCTCCCCGGAAAAGAAATCTCCTCCCTCCATCTCTGCTCCTTGTCTCAGCAACTTCATTTCCAGTATGTCCACCTACAACAATCCGACAGGAGGGAGGCAAGCTTCTCTCGGACTGGTCAATGACACCCCCCAGAGGATGGGACAGAATATGATGGGGTTTAGCTCATACTCACCTTCCAGTAACATCTTGGGCCAGTCTGGGTCAGAGTGGTCTGATCCAGGAGCATCAAATCGTTACGGATATTCTTCAGTGCTGAACCAGTTCAACAACCACTTCTACAACAGCATCAATGCAAACAGTCTGCTGTACTCCAGGGAAGGGACAGAGGTGTGACGGGAAGATTCACTGAATGAAGGATCAATGTAAAAATTAAATAATTGCAACAAAAAAAAATCCATTTGATGCTATGTAGTTTATTTATGTGAAAACGTTTCATGAGCAATCATATTCCAGTATTTTAACTCTGTAACTGGGATAAAAAGAGAGTAGCACAACAAGGGCCTTGAAGTTTGGGGAAATATAGGTGTATATCGTGGCGTCTTAGGACCCTGTATAAAGTTTGAACCCATTCATTTCCATTAATCTTAAATTTCTAATGCTAATGAATCTTGACATGCTGCTTCAATGAAGCAACAGACCCTTTTCCAAATCTCCAGGCCCCACAACATTCGAACAGAACAAATCAGTATCAGAGAAATAAGAGCACAGATGGGATTGAGTTTGAGCGCTAAATTGCTCAGGACTGAATTAAGGGCCTCCCATGGTCGTTTGGATGGAGTTCAGATACCAATTTAATTAAATATTTGCTGAGCCAATCCCCACGAGGCTGTATCACATTGGGCCTCGAACAAGCAGGAGCTCTTGGAGATGTTGGGTTAGTCTGCGATCAAACACATGCTACTACTGAGGGATGGCCAGGTAGAGTGCAAACTAGCAAAAAATAGACTCTTTCCTGTTCAACTGACCTCTATCTCCAGAGCTAGGAAAGGGTAAAACTCAGCCTTCTACCTCCGATCGCTATCCAGTAACTACTGTATCTGTTGGAAAGTGTGTGGGCTTTGGCCGGGGACCAAGAACAGGCTTCACTGTGATGATCTTCACGATTGATAGGCCCAACAATATTCACTCCCCATGTTTGCAATGAATGAGCAGGGTGGCAAACACCTGTTGTAATATGATACAGGTGCTCAGAGGAGGGGAGACGAAAATTGGTAAAGATCCAAAAACATGAATAATTTTATGTATACATTTCAATCCTGATGTTGTTAGTCTCAGTATAGTTACTCAAACGAGAGGGTTATGGACAGTGTAATATTGAATGTTTTAGGCTTTCTGGAGTATGTTAAATATGCGTGACTGTTAAATGGCACCTGGTTGTTACAAATTTCAATTAACTGTCCACTTTCAGCAAACTTGTTATTGCATCTGATTGTGGTTTATAATTTGTACATTTTTCTTACATTCATTTTTATGCTTTGTAAAATATTACCTCAAGGAGAAAGGGAAATCATTTACAATAAAATGTTTTATAAAGGGCTTGGTTTCTTCCCTCAGTCTTTAATTGAAGGAAAGTATTTTATGAAATTTTAAAAAGATTTTTCTCACTGTTTTTGTGCACATCGGACTATGGGGCTTTGGTGCTGTGAATGGAGCATCTTTTGTTTCAGGCACCCGGTGTCAGTACTTTCAAATCAGTTACTGTATGGTGAGATACAGGGTTCCACTCCATCTACACTACTCCATCAAACACTCCGAGGGAAAGTACAACGTGGATTAGATACAGAATAAAGCACCTTTTAAACTGGACTATCAAACACTCCCAGAGCAGGCACAGTGCATGTTAGTTACTGAGTAAGGCTGTCTCTGCAGTGTCATGGTAAACACTGCCAAGGCAGGTACAGCACAGGCTAGATACTGAGTAAGGCTACACTGTCCACACTGTCCCATTGACGAAAGAAAGAAGCACTTGCATTCCTATAGCGCCATCATGACAACTGGATGCCTGAAAGTGCTTGACAGCCATTGAAACACTTCTGTTGCTAGGCAGAAAATGTGGCAGCCACACAAACTCCCACAAGCAGCAATGTGATGATAATGACCAGGTAATCTGATTTTGTGATTTTGATCGAGGCCACAACGCCGGGCATCGCTTCCCTGCTCTTTCTTAAAATAGTACCATGGGATCTCGAATGTATATGTGAGAGGGCAGACAGGGCCTCGGTTTAACATCTCATCTCAAAGACTGAACACTCCCAGATAGCCGTGCAATATAAAGCTCACTGGAATATGCTCCCACATTCCTCAGACCCAGCGTAAATTATTCCATTCCCCAGATCTTGTTTGTTATTTAAATACTGCTGAGTTGAATTTTAGGCACTTCCGTGTTCTGCGACTATCTTCATGAGGAGCTCAACGGGAACTATAGGAACTCATTTAATATAAAATACTTAAAGCCTGATGAAAATCAACACTTTAATCCCACATATCAGGGGTACATTTAACCACAGGTCCTGGATATGAAAGAATGGCCTTTCCCTTACCTCATCACTGTGGAAACAAAAGCTAATGGTTGGAAAGTTCAGTATAAAATAAGTGGAGAGAACTGTTTTAAGTCAGAGCATTAAACTCAATTTTAATAATGGCTTGTATGAATCAACACTCTTTAAATTGCATCTTTACTATTACCACAATCACAAGCACCAGCCCACACCTCCTCCACTCCCAGTGGCTCTGGTGAAGCCATCCTCCATTTCCAGCTCTTGCCATCTGAAGGGAAATGAGTACAGTGATTAAGGTATAAAATTATTAAAGTCAACGATAAATCAGGATGCTGTAAAGTGCCGAGTAGAAAGATGAGATGTTGTTCTTTGAGCTCCTTTGGAACAGTGCAGGTGGGCCATGGGCAGAGAGCTCAGGCTGGGGTTGGGGTTGGGAATTAAAAAAGGCAGCTCTAGTCAATAGGAAGAACCCGAGTTGAGTTTCTCTTCCCCGGCCCTCAGGGCATTGAGACAAAATAGACTGAACTAACGTAAAAACAAAATACCAAGGATGCTCTATTTGCTGCCCAGGCTGCGGCCTCCTCTGCCTCAGAGAGTCCAAATCCAGATTAGGCGATCATTTTGGTGAAAATCTTCATTCAGTCCGCAAGTGTAACCCTGAGCTTCTGGGTGCTGTGATTTTAATTCTCCTCCCAACTCGAACTCTGACCCCTTAGTCCTTCGACTCCTGCACTGTTCCAGGTGAAGCTGAAGGTAAGCTGGAGGAACAGCAAACCTCTCTTCCTGCGAGACACATTATAGACTTCTGGACTCCAGGTTGAGTTTAATGACTTTAGACCTTAACCATTGCTCTCATTTTGTCCGAGACAGCAGTTTCTAAGAATGGAGGATGGCTGCACCTACGCTATTGAAAGTGAAGGCGGTATAGGGCTGATGTTTGTGCTGGGCATCCTCTATCAGGACACAGGGTTGGCTGCTCCACTGGGTTTTGCCATTCTTCAGCCACACCCCCATGCCACTTTAAGTTCTGTAATTATTTAAAAGGTGTTCACCTCTAATGTCTTCCAACTCTGATCAAAGGTTACCGACTTCAAATGTTGGGCAGAATTTTCCCACGGGCTTCAGGACCCTGACATCAGGATCAAATAGGAGTCCTGAGTTTGCATTTGCCAAGAGTGAGATCAGGAAAGGTCAAGATCATGGCAGGATTTGAAAACAAGGTGAGAATTTTAGAACGGAATCAATGTGCCTCAGCAAGCACAGGGGTAATGGCTGAACAGGACTTGGCGTTTGTAAGGACATGGGCAGCAGAGTTTTGGATGAGCTCAAGCTTAAGGAGAGTAAAATGTGGGATGCCAGCCAGGAGCGCGAAGAATAGTCAAAAATGGAGGTAACAGAGAGATGATGAGGTTTTCTTTCGGTAGCAGATGAGCTGAGGCGGAGTCGAGTGATGTTACGGTGATGGAAGCAGTTGGTTTTGCTGATGTCGCCATTATTTGATTGGAAGTTCATCTCAAGGTCAAATATGACACCATGGTTGGGAACAGTCTGGTTTAGCTTCAGACAGTTGCTAGGGAAAGGGATAGAGTCAGTAGCTAGGGATCGGGATTTATGACAGGAGCTGAAGACAATGGCTTTGAGTCTTCCCAATATTTAATAGGAGGAAATTTCTGCTAATTTAGCAGTCTGATAAGCAGTCTGATAATTTAATGACAGTGGAGGAGTCGAGAGAGGTTCTGGTGAGGTCGAGCTGTGTGTCATCAGCATATATGTGAAAGGCTAACACTGTGCCTTCGGATGATGTTGCCGAGGGGCAGCTTGTAGGTGAGAAATAGTGGGGGGGCAAGGATTGATCCTTGGGGTCACCAGAGGGAACAGGAAAAGAAACCGTTGCAAGTGATTCTCTGGCTCCGATTAGATAGGTAAAGTATGGAACCAGGTGACAGCAGTCCCAACCAGCTGGATGGCAGTGGAGAGGGGTTGAAGGAGGACGGTGTATTCATTCATGTCAAAGGCTGCAGACAGGTCAGAAAGGATGAAGATGGTAAGTTTACCTTTGTCACAGTCACATAGGATGTCATTTGTGGCTTTAATAAGAACAGATTTGGTCCTGTTGCAGAGACGGAAACCTGACTTGGGGATTCAAAAATGGAATTCCAGGAAGCATGCTCAAAGACTTTGGAGAAAAATGGAAGGTTGGAGATGGGGCTCTAGCTTGCAGGGATGGTGATATCATCTGATGAGAGGGATGATGATGGCAGATTTAAAGGAGAGAGGGACAGCACTTGAAGAGAGAGAACTATTAACAATATCAGCTAACATGGGAGCCAGGAGGGGAAGTTGGGTGATCAAGTGGGAATCAGCTTGAGGGAACAGGAAGCGAGTGTTATGGACGAGTTGAGCTCAGAGAAGGCATGAGGGGAGGTAGGAGAGAAAATACTTCATTAGCTGTGATCCTACTTCTACTCCCTTCCCCACATTGGAAAAACCTGCTGCAAAAGTGAAAGGGAAAAAATGCATCGTTGAGTTAATGGTAGGTGCACCGTGCTGTCTGGGTATGGGTACTTTAAAGCTATGTCAGGACTTTTTAACCATAAATATGTTCTGGTGTTACCGTAGCTCTGAGCTAAGTAAACAGAATAAATCTGCAAGATACGAGCAGGTTCACGACTGCTTTTCCTGCTCCTCCTATCATATAAATCCTATTATGTTCCTTGCTACTCTTAAGAGTTTTCTCTTCCACTACAAAGTTGTTGATATGCCATCTCACACCTCCCCTGCACCCTTAATTTTGTTGAAGTCAAGATTCATTGCACAGTCTCCCACTCCAGCTCATTTAACCCAGAAAGAAAGAAAACAGTTATAATTCACCCTTCATAACCTCAAGGTGCTTCTCAGCCAGTCATGAACTTGAGAAGTGCAGTCACTGTTGTAATGTAGGAAACACAGCAACCTCAGTACAGATGGTGGTGTGGTGGTAACATCACTAGACTAGTAATCCCACTTAAACTAATGATCTGGGGTGAGGGGTTCAAATCCCACCACAGCAGCTGGTAGGATTTCTATTAATAAGTCTGCAATTGAAAGCTAGTCTGAGTAGTTATGACCATGACAGCTACTATTGATTTCTGACTGGGGGATAAGTATTGCTAGAACACTGTGAAGAATTCCTATGTCTCTCTTCAAATTAGTGCTCTGAGACCTTTTACATCCACCTGAGAGGGCAGGCGGGGCTGTTGTAATATGCCTTTAAGGAATATCAGCATGACATCACTAGAAGGGGAACATGTCATGTGATCCAGCCTTAGTTTCAGTTTTGCTTTGAGCAGAACACACACACAGCTCTAATGCCTTTACATTTGCAGAAGAATGCAAGTCCGTCAATTGATCCACCACGTAAGTGCTGCATCCACTTATAAGAGAAGCTGAATGTCAAACTAGACAAAATAGACAAAAACAAAATCATTAGAAGAGTACAAGAGCACACAAATTGGTGCAGCTCAATCACATGTATCATAAAGAAGGTTGGATCATTGAGCATATGCCTCGATCCATGATGTTTAAACACAGCTTTTAACTGTTGTCCTTACAAAATGCCCCCATTAGAACAGTTAAATCCAAGATTTGCGGGTGCAAAATTCCTCTCAAAGCTTGATGCCAAGCATTTTAATTGATCAGTACTACTCACGGAGAAGTACCAAAAGCTTACTACATTTCATACCCCATTTGGACAATACTGTTTTCAATGACTTTGATTTGGGCTATCTGTTAGCCAGGAGCTCATTCAAGCTCACATGGACCGCATTACATTCACTGTACCAGGATGCACATGTATCGTAGATGAAATAGCTATTGTGGGAAGAATGAAGCAAGAACATGGCCATAATCTGCATTTATTGATGCAAGCAGCACACAATGAAGGATACGTGTTCAACAGCCTGAAATGTGACATCATCGTGCAGCAGATCAAGATCTTCAGTTCTATTTATTCCAGTGCTGGCATCTGTCCCAATCCATGTAAAATATAGCATATCAAAGCCATGTCAACTCCGCAAGACAAGGACAATCTTCAAAGATGTCTAGGCCTCTTTAATCTCTTGTCTCCATTCCCAATTTCGCTCAAAATAAAAATTCACTTTTTTTTTGAGCAGAGCGTACACATACAGCTCTGATGCTTTCAAGCTTTATGCCTATGTGTAACTGTTCTTATGTGCCTAGTCTAAATAAAGGAACCCACAACATGTTTACCTAATCCCTTATGAGCGATTGGTGCCTTGTGCCTTGTACAGTAAATGAGCCCAAGGTATTATATCATTATAGTAACATGACAGGGGCCTCAGTTTAACTTCACATCCAAACAACAACATTTCCTTGGCATTACAGTGAAGTATCAGGATAGATTGTGTGCTCAAATCTCTGGAACAGGGCTTGAGCACAAAAACCTTCTGAGTCAGATGCAAGAGAGCTGTCAAAATTGTAGAGCTCCTCATCTCCTTCATTTAACACTCGATGCCTGCTCTCACCAAACTGCTACTTTCCACCTTTGTCTTGGTTTCTCAATAAATGAATAAAATGTACAATGTATTGGTGAAAATTGCTGCATCATTTAACAACAAAACAATGTTCTTTTGCATCAAAGTTGCTCAATTATTGAAATCCTGAAGATATAGGGCAGTGTTGCATTAGCTAGGGGGAGATGGTGGCGTAGCAGTACTGTCAGTGGCAGCCCAGTTTGAATCCCAATATGGCAGCTGGTGGAGTTGAATTCAATTGTTTTTAAAAATCTGGACTGTAAAGCTAGTCTCAGTAATTGTGACCATGAAACTATCATCAACTGATCTGCTTTGCTAATATCCTTTAGGGAACGAAATCTGCCATCCTTACCTGGTCTGGCCCACATGTGACTCCAGACCCACAGCAATGTGGCTGACTCTTAGCTGCCCTCTGAAATGGCCAAGCAAGCCACTCAGTTCAAGGAGGGAATTAGGGATGGGCAACAAATGCTGGCCTTTCCAGTGATGTACACATCCCATGAAAGAATAAAAGAAAGTTAAAGGACAACAGTCTGTGGTTTCCTTTAAAGCAATGTTATTAGCAGCTGTGTGCAGTGCTTACAATACAAACAGTAGCAGGAGATGCTATAGAATGACAGAGGTGAGGGCAACAGCTTTGACTCTTTAAGCTAATTACATTTTTTGCAAACAAAGACTTATTATATTCACCCTTGTATTTTTTTTTTAAATCACATAAAATGGTACTGGACATACCTCTTAGCAAAAGTGTCACTGAAAGTTCTCTCAATACAGGTGGTGAGGGTTTGGGCATCATTAGGTTACAGCAGAACCAACGTCTACACAAAGCATGATGCAGAATATTTTAAATCAGTCTGACTGATAATGTTACAAAGAAGGTAATGGATCATTAGGAATGAGTGACAAAGTGGGTGACAATGCCCAGGGTCCAATGATCTATATTGTGCGCTCAACTTTATTTGTGGTAATTGGGAATGCAACACTCAGTGAGGATCCCCCAATTTTAACTTAGGGCAGTAAAGGACTGAAGCAGATGGCAAACTGTTCTGAGCTCAACAGTGTGAAGCCCGGGAGATTTGCAATGCCAGACCTCATCTGCACAGCCACAGTCAGCCTCCTGCCCAGAACTGGCAGGTACAGTGGCAGCTGGCAGAATGGTGAGTGGAAAGGCGATATTGTGGGCAGGAGCTCACCTCCCAAGCACTCAGTTAAGTCAAGAGGAGTGACTCGGAAGGCCGTGTGACCGGGGAGAGGAGAAGCCGACGCTGGGCGGGGATCATTGATGGTCAGGAGGCAGGAGCGGCCTATACTTGCTTTATGGGACCCAGGGCAGCAGTCCTACATATCTTGGCACCACAAAGAAATTCCAAAAATATAGAAGGACACCCTTTGTATTGGCCTTTTCTGAACCCCTGGTCTTTTTCCTGTTAAGTTGGCCTGAAAGGCAACTGCACCGGCCTTCCCATGGAGGCTTCAGGTTAGCATAGCAGTTAGGGTCCCCAGTGATGCCATCAGAGTCTGACCCGTCACTATAAAGAAGGATCCCGCCAGTTTCTGGTGGGTGGCCCTCTTACCCACTCAGACAGCGGGCTAAAATGGGAACTCATAGGATAAGTCTGGGATGTTGGCAGGTGAAGCTTGAAGATTGACTAATTTATCTGCTCGCTCTGGCGAGTTTATAACACCTGCAGTGTCAGCATCAGGCACACAGCCTTACTATGACTTGCCATCTGTAACAAAGAACCCCTGCAACAACGTAAGCAGAGCACCCCCATTGAACCAGTGTGACAGAGGAGCTTATGACTTTCTGGAAAATATTATCAATTAGGGAAAGATATTAAAACGGTGAGGGCGTCAAAGGTTAACTATGCACATTGATCTTTCCCTGTGGCTCAGCATGTTTTTTCAGCAAGTAATCAAGCCATACTTCATCAGTTTGGTTAAAATAAACTAAGTCAGCACTGAGATATTGATCCCGACATCATCCAAATCTTTCCTTTTTTATTTGTTTTTGAGATATGGACATTACTAACAAGGCCAGGATTTATTTTCAATCCTCAGTTTCCCATGAAAGGTAAGTCTTTTTTCTTGAGCCATTGCAGTTCATGTGGTGAAGGTGCTCCCATTGTGTTATTTGGTCAGGAGTGACAGGATTTTGACCCAGGGATGATGAGAGAGGGGTGATATGTCTAATTCAGGGTTGTGTGCGACTTGGAAGGGGAACTTGCGGCCGGTGGTGTTCCCACGCACCTGCTGCCCATGTCCTAGTTAGAGGTCGCAGGTTTGTGAGGTGCTGTCAAAGAAGCCTTGGCGCGTTATATCTACAAGGTTCAGTGCTGGACGAGGCATGAACTTTACAAACAGAGTGAATTTTGGAAAAGGGGTGTGGATTGTTCTGTCCAGTGTGAAATTGTTTGAATGATTTTCAACTGATCAGTGAGCTAGCTTGGAGAAGTGTATTTTTTTTTGAGTCGAATTAATACCTCCACTCACATAAGCTCCACTCACATTTTGTTTCCAGGAGCTGGTCAACATTTGCTGGATAGTTAATGAAGGGCATCGTTTCAAAACAATGTGGAATTGGCATACTTGATTTTCTAAACAGATAAATCTCCTCAGCATCTTCAAATTCTGTCAACTATCCACATATTATATTGCCTTCCTTGAATAAACCGCCACTGATATTTCTTTGGCTTGTAATTTAACCTTTATTTCAAAACAGAACATTGAGTAAATGCATAATGCATGCAGGTGGAGCAGCAGCAACAACAACCTGTATTTATATAGCACCTTTAATGTAGAAATATATCCCAAGACACTTCACAGGAACACAATCAGGGAAAAAATGGGCATCCAGCCAAATAAGCCGTCATTATGAGAGTTAGCCAAAAGCTTAGTCAGGGAAATTGGTTTTATGGTGGCTAAAGGGGAGGAGAAATGGAGAGGTGGGAAGGTTCCGGGAGGTAAATCCAGAATATGGGGGCCTTTGCACTGCATGGGAAGAATTTAATGAAGGCAGTGGTGGGGGTCAGGGAAGGGGGGCCAACATCCACCATCAAATCTGGCGGCATCCCCGTCAATCTGATTTTCAGGAGCGCTGAGGGAATTAAGTCTAAAATTGGTAGCGGGAATCCTGACACCAGGGCTCACGGCTCCACAGGAACATTTAGTCACTGCACTTTTCCCGCAGTAGTGGGTAAATCCTGCCCCTGAGAGCTGCCTGACAATTAGAGGCTGGCAGCTCTCCACTCCCAGCAGTGTCACAGGGAGCAGTGGCTGCTTCGGAGGAAAGGGTTAAGGGTGGCTCTCTGCAGGCCCCCTCTTCCTGATGTTGGGCTCCTCAATCAGCGTGTGCCTTTGAATGAGGGATCACCCCTCCCCAGAAGGCAGAAAAAAATAGGGCTTGATTGTTTGTCTTCCTGCATGGCGAGTCCTCCGCCCGCCGTTGGCAGCAGCTGGATGAGGCCGATAAGTGGGCATTCATTTCTTTCCCACTTAAGGTCTCCAGTTGGCATCTGCGCAGTAAAGCTGCCCATTCCTGCTCTGGACTTAATTGGGGTGGGGCTAGCAAGTTCCCCACATTGCAACCACTTGCCTGATCGAACAGCCTCCACCTGCCTCAGAACTTGCCTCCAGGTTGTGGGCGGAGGGGGATCCATTCAAGTCTGCCCTTTATGACCTCAAAAACTTGTGTTACTTGTGTTTGAGGGAGATGGTGACATAGTGCTAATGTCACTGCAATAGTAATCCAGAGGCCCAGGCTAATGTTCTGCGAGCCATGGGTTCAAATGGCAGCTGATGGGATTTGAATTCAATTAATAAATTTGGAATATAAAGCTGGTCTCAGTGATGGTTACTGTGAAGCTATCATCGATTGTTGTTTAAAAAATAATACCCACCTGGTTCACTAATGTCCTTTAGGGAAGGCAATCTTCCCCCCTTACCCGATCTGGCCTACATGTCTGGCCCACAGCAATGTGGTTGACTCTTAGCAAGCCACTCAGTTCAAGGACAATCAGGGATGGGCAACAAATGCTGGCCTTGTCAGGCCACACCCCACCAAAGAATAAAGAAAAAAAATTACTACTTCTAATGATTTATGTAGCTGTATTCCCAGAACTCTTTGCTCCTCCATCTCATTTTAATTTCTTAACCTCCAAGAAATAAGTGATCTCCTTATTCCTCCTACCAAAGTGAACCATCTCCAATTTTTTATATTGAATTTAATTTGTCATTTATCTGTCTCGCCTTCAAGCTGTGTGGAAGTACCTCAGATGAAACGAGATAATTTAAAGTGCACTGGCTGTTGTTATGTAGATAAATTAATACAACGGCCGTTTTGCGAACACCATGATGCCACAAACAACAATTAAATAAATAAATGAATGAATGGCCAGTCAAGTTTTTTTTCAAGTTCTTACCCAATCTAACCAAGGCGTTTAAATGATAAAGGGATTCGATGGGCTGGACACTGAAATAATTATTTACTCTGGTGGGTGAATCAAGAACAAGGAGACGCTTGGCCATTTAGAAGTGAAATCAGAGAGATCTTTTTCACACAGACGGTAGTGGAAATCTGGAATTTGTTTCCCCAGAAACCTGTGGATGCTCGGATAATTGGATCTTTCAAGATAGATGGATAAGGGTATCAAGTGAAATGGAGGTGAGATGGATAAATAGGGTTGAGATGCAGATTAACCATGCTCTAATTGAACAGTGGGCCAGACTCGAGACGTTGAATGGCCTACTTCTCTTATGTTCTTTTGTAGCTGCATGGTGCTGCTTCAGCAGATGCTGTGCTACTGATCTTCCACTGTAGATGGCGCTGATGATGCCTTGCTGTTCTATTAGGTGATCACAAATTGGGAAAAGGGATTTGGGGGAATGGTGGTGAGGGTTGGAACGGAATATTTTGCAGTCAATTTTCAAATGTAACTGATTTACCGGAGTCTGGATTTCCAACTCATTAGAGCAAAACAAGAGCACTTTTTTTAACCTACACTTGGAAGGCTGCTGAATCCTCCTCAGTCCAGTGGGAATTCTGTGACTGGGATTCTCTAATAGAGATCGAATACATCCGTCCATGACTGGCAGCATCGAACACCTCTATCATCATGCAGGAAAAGAATGTGCCCCAAGCCCTGAGAAGGGCAAGTTACAATGGTAGGGAGGTGAGCGGGAGGAAGTGGTAAAACAGGCGTCGGGAACTCACTCAGTTCCTGGTGCAAGGGATGGAGACCTAAGAAGAATTGGCCCTGCTGCAATTCTAAACAGAATCACAGAATTGTTACAGAGCAAAAGGAGGCCATTCGGCCCATTGTGAATGCACCAGCCCTCTGAATAAGAAATTCACTTAGTGCCATTCTCCCGCCTGCTCCCCATAACTCTGCATGTTGTTCCTTTTCTGAAAACGTCTAATTCCTGTTTGAATGCCTCGATTGAATCTGCCTCCAACACACTCTCGGGCAGTGCTTTCCAGATCTTAACCACTCACTGCACGAACATTTTTTTCTCATATGTCTTATGCTTTTTTTTTGCAAAATACTTTAAATCTGTGCCCTCTTGTTCTTGATACTTTCACCGTTGGGAAAGTTTCTCCTTTTCTACTGTCTCCAGACTCCTCATGATTTTGAATACCTCTATCAAATCTCCTCTCAGTCTTCTTTTCTCCAAGGAAAACAGTCCAAACTTCTCCAACCTATTTTCATACCTGAAGTTCCTCATTACTGGAACCATTCTCGTGAATCTTTTCTGCACTCTCTCCAATGCCTTAATCCTTGCTAAAGTGCGGCATCCAGAACTGGACGCAATACTCCAGCTGAGGCTGAACCAGTGTTCTATGTAAGTTCAACATAACCTCCTTGCTCTTGTGCTTAGTGGCCCTATTCAAAAAGCTTAGGATACTGTATGCTTTTTTAACCATCCTCTCAACTTGTCCTGCCACCTTCAATAACTTATGCACATATATACACAGATCTCCTGCATCCCATTTAGAGTTGTACCCTTCATTTTATATTGTAACTTTATTTTCTTTGTACCAGAATGGACCACTTCACATTCCTCTGCATTGAACTTCACCTGCCATCTGCCGACCCCTTCCACCAATTTGTCTATGTCATTTGAAGTTCTCTACTATCCTCACAGTTCACAATGCTTCCAAGTTTTGTATCATCCGCAAATTTTGAAACTGAAGGTCTAAATCATGTATGTGAGGAAAAGCAAAGGTCCCAACACCAACCCCTGGGAAACTCTACTACCAATCTTCCCCTAGCCTGATAAATATCCATCAACCACTACTGCTTTACTACAGTTTGTTTTCAGTTATGAAAGCTTGAAAACTGCTGAAATGAGGATACAATAGAAGTTGGTCTAAATATAGGGGGAAATAGGTTACAGTGCCACTGATTGGCTGAGGATCGATGATGTTATGGTCATTCTAACATGAGGCATTAAACCTAGGCCCTGTCTGCCCTCTCAGGTGGATGTAAAAGATCCTTTGGCACATCTTTGAAGGAGAGTAGAGGAGCTCTTCCCGTTTTCTTGGCCAATGTTTAATCCTCAACCAACAGCACTAAAGCAGAATATTGCTATTTGTGAGAGCTTCCTGTGCATAAATTGGCTACCACATTTCCTATAACAACACTTCAAAAGTAATTTAGTGGCTGTAAAATGCTTTGAACTCTTGTGTTCACCAATTTGTGTATTTTATATTTCAGAGCAATGTAGAGATGACACACCAGATTCTATGTCTGCAACAGGAATTTATTTACAGGGACTTTAAAATGCCTGCCTTCACCCTGCAGCTCTAGCTTCTAGTAACGTCTACAGTTCTCTGAGTCACCAGGCTTAACTAATCATGGTGAACACAGATCAGTCAACAGATTCCCCTGATCAAGCACAGGTCTGAGGTTAAGAAAGCCAATATCAGAATGGAAGTCTTTTTGAATATCTCTTCCTCTGGTTCCCTTCAGCACCTGTATCATCTTATATCAACTCCTCGTGACCCTGACTGCACCTGCCTGGGCCGGTGATGGCATTGTTCAGGGAGTTGGCGCAATGTCAGATGTTGAATGTTCTGGTTTCTCCTCCTGCCTGCAACGTTTTTCCAGCTTCTGTGGAGAACAGGAGAGTGAGCAATGATTTACCTGCTGTCCATGTTCCCTTCCTGTTTTGTTCATATAAAAGGACCCTTCATGCTAACATGCTGTGGATACTGCCATCTCTTTGGTCCTGTTGTGAAATACCCCATTAGAGCAGATCTTCACCCACCCTCTAATCTATATGGTGCTAGCATTCAGGAGGAGGGAGATGAGCAGAAGGAGGTGGCAATGTCTCAGTGAGAAGGCTGCTCTGAAGGAGCAGCACCCTCTCAGTGCTGCACCGGGTTTTCTTTAGAAGTGGAGATATCAGTCTCCTACTTTTGAGTCTTTAGCCAATGACCTTGGAGTCTTGCCATGGAAAGACAAAGTATATCAGAACCACATATGATAGGAGTGACATCTTCTAGCCTCACAAGTAAAGTCATGGCCTCCTCTGCCTCGGCCTGCAACTCCACTCCCCATCCCGTAAGGCCCTGCCGAAACAGCCCCCCTTGCCAATTAGCTGCACCCAGCAGTCAGACAAGGGATGCTCATTCTTCCCCTTCCCAGCAGCCTCTCTGTTCCCTCTTCCTCCCAATCTCACTGTGCAGAGGAGTGGGCATCTCTAAATAAGGCTTGGGAGTTTTTTAATTCATTCTGTCATGGGATGGAGGTGTCGCTCGCAAGGCCAGCATTTGTTGCCCATCCCTAATGCCCTTGAATTGAGTGGCTTGCTAGGCCATTTCAGAGGGCAGTTAAAAGTCAACCACATTGGAGTCACATGTAGGCCAGACCAGGTAAGGATGGCAGATTTCCTTCCCTAAAGGACATTAGTGAACCAAATGGGTTTCCACAAAAATCAATGATAGTTTTATGATCACCATTACTGAGGCTAGCTTTATGTTCCAGATTTATTAATTGAAATTAAATCCATTAGCTACTATAGTGGGATTTGAACCTGTGCCCCCAAGGCATTACTAGCTTAGCAATATTACCACTATGCCACAATTACCATTTAAGTTCACCAGGATCTGAAAGAACTGAGTTTTGTACTCATCCCCTCCACACCCCCTCCAGCTCACCCTCAACTCACTCAAGTTAAAATCACTAATATTCCTTACCCTCCACCCTGATGTACCTGCTTTAATGGTAGATTTGAGCAACTGTTGGATTGGTGATATCTGTCGACACAGGAACTCACAGAGCCGCTCCCCATTATCAACTCTGGAGCTAATTATGTTCCATTCATGTTGTTTTGATTTGATTCCCACAGGGTTTACAATGTAAACAGTGTTTAAGAGTTGAGCAATTTCCAGAAACATATCATGCTGCGAGATCGAGCCAGGGTTCCCGTTCCTGATCACTATCTGATGAGCCCCAATGAAGGTATTAAAAGCTGTGGATCCTTTGGGAGAAACGGGGCAAAAATGAATAAAGGCAATGGGCATTCCAAACTTGGGGCAATATCGTCCTGCGGGCTTCGAGGACCCCGGCGTCAGGCTGGCATGTAGGCCAAAAGCCTGCCTCTGTGGGGAACAGTTACCCGGCTGTGGTTTTACCTGAATTGGCCAATTAGTGGGCAGAAGGCCGGCTAGGTCGCCAACCATTTAAGGATGATGGACAGGCTCCTGAAGCTGGAGATGCTTTAGCATAGGAGAAGCAGCAGGTTGAATTTTACGTCAGTAAGAGAGAGGGAAGGCGTCATGATTTTGAGACGCCCTGTTGCTAACTTTTGAATGTTTTAAATAAAACAGAGAATCAGCAGCCAGGCCGCCATAATGAGGTGAACTGCACCACAGGATAGCCTGTGGCTGCAGCTGAACCCAATGAAGGCCTCAAATCCTGCCTGGATCGATAGCATCCCAGTCTGCTGCCGGGTCACTGCCCCAGGGGGATAGATTGTTTCCTGTTGTCTCTGGAGACCTGGGGGCTGACTGAAAAATTCCAGTCGGCCTCTAAGAATAAGCCTTAACAGTCCTTTAAGTAGGCTTAATTGGCTACTTGCTGCTTGGGGCCAGGTAGCCCTGCAAGTCCCCCATCCTGTCTCCAGGAAAATGGCTGGAAAATGCATCTAATTGGCATGCTGGCCACTGGTACAAAATCACACATGGCCGCTTATGTACTCATCCCAACCAAGGCCTACGAATTCAGCCTATAGAATATTCCAGCACAAAAGGAGGCCACTCTGCCCATTGTGTCAGTGATGGCTTTTTGGAGGAGCTATCCAAGTAGCCCCGCTTTCCTGCTCTTTCCCTGCAAATTTCCCCTCTTCACATATATGTCCAATTCCCTTTTGAAAGTTATTTCTGAATCAGCTTCCCCCATCCTTTTTCAGGCAGTGCATTCCAGGTCAGAACATCTCGCTGTGTAAAAAGAAAAGCCCTTCTCACCTGCTTTTTCAATTCGCACTAACAAATCATCAATACTATTAACACCAATAACAAAGTTTATGTTTGGAATGTGTTTGAGCGTGCTGGCTATTTTGGCCGGGAACAGGCATTAAGTGAGTAGTCAAGACTTTGATAAGATATGTCTTAATGTCAAATCAGAGCCTTGAGCACATAAACCTGGTTGACCTTCTTAAGGTGTGCCTCTAACTAAATTACATGACCGTAACCCAACCAAGTAGGTCAGGTACTTCTTGTAATAGATAATTTTTATCATTGATATTTGTTTGCACCTGCTGTCCCCGCCAAGCTTCAGTGCAATTCCAGCTTCACTGCTGCAGCCATTCTCTGCTCTTCTTATGCAGGCAATCATTGTGAAAGAAGCAAGGTTACAGCCAGCATGTAAGCAATATAGATTAAATCAGGGTGCACGTACTTTTCATACAAAGTACCCAATAGCACCTTACACAGGCTTTCTTGGAAAGATTTTTTCAGCATCCATTTCAAGGTTTAATTAGTATCTCTTTGGTCGGGTGCAGGACTATGGAGAAAGAGCAGGCAAGTGCGACTAATCGGATAGCTGGCACAAGTTAGGGGCTCCCACTGAGGCACAATCACATTCTATACAAATACATATAGAGGTAGGACTGTGATGCCATGCCCACAGTATAATCGTGCGACAGCA